>NW_011495022.1:4125895-4177294 GCF_000754665.1 Bison bison bison | reverse complement strand
CCATTAATTCATTAACAAATATTTATTCAATGTACAATTTATCACTGGTTACAAACCCAAGCCAGTCTTTTTATTATTATCTTATTATCCTGTGGCTCTAGCATCCAGAGTCCTCTGCAGTCATCTTATTTATAGTGATGCATTTTAATTTTTTAGTTTTTCAGTATTTTAATTTTATTGGAGTATAGTGGATTTACAATGCTGTGTTAGTTGTCAGAGAAAGACAGATGTCCTATGATATATCACTCATATGTGGATTCTAATTTCAAAAAAAGATACAGATGAACTTATTTACAAAATAAAAGTAGACTTATAGATATTGAAAACAAACTTATGTTTACCAAAGGGGAATGTTGGCAGAGAGGGATAAATCAGGAGCTTGGGATGAACACCTGCATACTATTGTATATAAGATAGATAACCAACAAGGACCTACTATATAGCACAGAGAACTCTACCCAATATTCTGTGATAACCCATATGAGAAAAGAATCCAAAAAAGAATAATATATGTGTAATTGGCCAGAGTGTTTAAGAGTCTTTCTCACTGAATGCAGAGGACTTACTTCAGCCTTTAGGATGCTACAGCCACAGATGGAAGAAGTCTGAGTCTCTGAAGTTCCACTGGAGTAAGGATATCTGCTACCCAAGATGCCTATCCTATATATTATAAGATTAAGAAATAAACAACTATTATCTTGAATCACTGAAATTTTATAATTTGTCTGAATGGAACGCATAATCCTAGCCTGGACAATAAACTCTGGTCCCTAGCTCACTCTCAGTTGGCTGAACTAATGCCAAGAGGTAAATCAGGAGATTATGATCAACCTTCCTCCCGCCAGGATTTGCATTTTACTTGAGGGAACTGCCCACACTTCTTCCCCAAAAAGGACACTGTGCGCCTGGCTGTACACACTGAATGATCAGAAGAGTTGATCCTACACACTAGCATGATAAGGAGGAAGCAGTGCTGGCTGGAGTTACAGTTTCTGGGTCTGAGTTCTAATAATTTAGTTCTTAGCTGGTCCTGTGCATGTCACTTAACTTTCTGATCAGGGAGATGGAACAGGGGTGTATATTGTCATGTTTAAGAATTTGGAATCTCACAGTCCCCAGTTGGTGATTTACAAGATCTTGACAAATTCCTTGCCCTTCGCACGCCTTGGTTTTCTCGTCTGCAAAACACGGAGTAGAACACCTTCTTCATAGGTTTGTTGACTCATCCATTCATTCACTCATCCATTTAAAACGTATTTACTAAGAACCTGCTCTGTGCCAAACACGACTCAGTGTGTTTACAGGAGAGACAACTCTGAGCAAGACAAGGTTTGTATTGAGTGGACATGGAGGGTAGTAAAGAATGAATAGACCTCTGTTCAGCTGTTGTGGAGAGGAGGAAACAAGCTAATGTCTATGAACTGCTTCTGCAGTGCCTGATACATAATAAACATTAAGAAATGGGAAGTATTATTAATTCTTTGAGACCCCATGGACTGTAGCCCTCCAGGCTCCTCTGTCCATGGGATTTTCCACACAAGAGTACTGTGGTGGGTTGCCATTCCCTTCTCCAGGGGATCTTCCTGACCCAGGGATCAAACCTGGGTCTCCTGAATTGCAGGTAGGTCCTATACTGTCTGAGCTACCAAAGAACCCAATATAAATATAATAATATAAATAATTTCTATTTCATGTAAATATGAAAATGCATAAAATAATAATTGCAATAGCATCCAATAGGGCTAGTGTGAGGATTATATGAAACATGTATTTATGAGCTATTTATTATTATCTAATTACCTGATGGGAGAAGGCAATGGCACCCCACTCCAGTACTCTTGCCTGGAAAATCCCATGGATGGAGGAGCCTGATGGACTGCAGTCCATGAGGTCTCAAAGAGTCGGACACGACTGCGAGACTTCACTTTCACTTTTCACTTTCATGCATTGGAGAAGGAAATGGCAACCCACTCCAGTGTTCTTGCCTGGAGAATCCCAGGGATGGGGGAGCCTGGTGGGCTGCCATCTATGGGGTCGCACAGAGTTGGACATGACTGAAGTGACTTAGCTATTACCTGATGATTAATTGAAGCAAATGCAAAGAAGAATACGTTAAATTCCTCCTCCCCATTTCAGTGAGGTTGGGACATTTTCTGTTGGCAGAAGCTATTACCTCATGAGAACAGAGAAACCAATCACTATTCACCCCAGTCATCCCATGCCAATTTGAGTAATCTCGCTGCAAAGCTTTGGAAGGGATATATCTGCCCTCAAGCAGAAACCTTTAGCTTCGGTTAAGTTGAATGAGAGAAACCAGGGGCCCCCAAATATAACCTCCACAGTCTGTCATTGGGTAAAGGAGGCCAGTCCCTGGACCCTAAGCAGAGGCTCTCACCTGGCTTGTATGAGTGTCCATCTGTTGGAGAGTTTTCCCCAAAACCTTGGGGTGAAAAAAGTCTTATGCACTGGCCCTGCGTAAAAATTCATCTGAAATGTGTGTAGGAAGAGAACATGCAGGTAAAAATGTGGGCAAGGCACACAATCTTTTTAAAAATTCTTACTGTGCTATTTTCCTACAAGCAGGTCAGCAGAGCACACTTCAGCTAATGGTTTGAGTTGCATAAGTAAGGTGACCATAAAATTTATCATCTAATCTGGGTCACTTTTGAGAGTGAAAAGGGACAGTATTAATAATTACAAGCAGAACAACAGTAGTAAATCAGAACTGTTCTAGGGGGCAAAACTCTACACATGTTCACCCTGGACACAGATTGTTAGGAATATTGTTTTTATTTATTTTTAATGCTCATGATTCTTTTGGAGGACAGGGCTGTTTATAAACATGTCTGAGAAGTAACAACAGGCTAGTATTTTTCTGTAACAGTGACAGCAGTATACCAAATATTTTAGGTCTTCTCTGCATTATGTGAAAGCACTTGTTTCAGGCTTTAAAGGGGCTACAAAGTTGTCCAAGACATGACCCCTGACCTCAAGGAACTTATAATTTAGCAGAAGAGAGAAGCCAGACAACTCAGACAAAGGCTCGTAGACCAAAAACCTTACTGGGATTAGGGAATGATGAGCAACTGAGTGTTGCGGATGCAAGCGTTTGTGGCTAAGCGTGAAGGTGGAGATATGGGTTGGGCCAGATGGTGTAGGGGCTTCCCAAGTGTCCCTAGCGGTAAAGAACCCGCCTGCCAATGCAGGAGACACAAGAGAGGCAGGTTTGGTCCTTGGGTTGGAAAGATCCTCTGGAGGAGGGCATGGCAACCCACTCCAGTACTTTTGCCTGGAGAATCTCATGGATAGAAGACTCTGGCAGGCTACAGTCCATAAGGTTGCAAAGAGTCAGACGTGACTGAAGCGACCTCGCATGTAGATGGTGGAGAGCTGTGAATGCCACAGCTTTGCACGTGGAAGATTTGGATCACTTCCTGACTTGCAACCTCAGATGAGGGGTGAGGAAAGTTCTGCTCTATGGCCAGGGAAGGTTTCATGCCCAAGCAGACTACGTGGCCATGTTTTTAGGATACTCATCCTCATTCATGGGGTCATTATAATCCACGGGGTCACAAAGAGATGGACATGACTGAGCAACTTTCACTTTCATCCTTGTAGCACTGAAGACTAATTTCCAATCTAGACATGACATTAAAACAGATGTCAACAGATCCTGTTGGCTTTTACATAACGAGTGGGAAAAACATAGGGAGTGGGAAAAAATACAAGAAAGCCTTTTGATGCTTTGGATCCTTCAAAGACCAAGTGGAGAAGGAGGGTAGGTTCTAACCTGAGAGGAGAGTGAATGGTCATGGCTTACAATTTCTCTCCACCAGCACAGGAATTAGCACATAATATTGGCAGAGGAGGACCATGAGCAGAATATTCACAATAGGGTCCCCTTGGAAACTGAATTGGAAGAAGGATGGATCTTTTCATCTGAAAGAAACCGGAGGACACCCTGTTGCTTTGGGCTATTCCAGAAGGGCAGCTACAGTGCCCTCTCTCTTCCGGGACCAGCTCTGCTCAGTTGCTTCGGTTGTGTTCGACTCTTTGCGACCCCATGAGCTGTAGGACCCCACCCGGCTCCTCTGTCCACGGGATTTTCCAGGCAAGAATCCTGGAGTGGGTTTCCATTCCCTACTCCAGGGGATCTTCCTGACTTAGGGATTGAACCTGCATCTCTTGCATTGCAGGCAGATTCTTTACTGATGAGCCATTGGGGACCGACTGTGAGTGGTCCTATCTCTTATTGGGAGGAGCCAGGTGTCTTAGTTTAATTGTCCTGGAAACAGACTTGGAAATGGTGATTTTCATGCAGGAAATTGAGTGTATACTTAGATAGATGCCTGTGAAGGAGAAAGAGTGCAGGCTTGAGTGGAGGGAGGGGTTAACCAGCAATTTAGTCATGACAAAGACTTCGGTGGTTCACATGGGGTGCTCTGGACTAGGATGGACCTTCAAAGTTGTCCCAAGTTAAGGACTCCTACATCCATAGACAAATCAGGAATATAGGATACCCCAGAAAGGAAGCCTGACCTTGGATAAGGCGGCTGTCTTCACCAGAGGGACTCAGCCAAAAGCTGACAGCTGCCAAACTCCCAGAGTCTGGAGGAATGAGTCCTGAAGTACGGCTATTCTGAAGGGGGCATTTGGGCCAACTACCATGGCATACACCACACCAGTGGTTCTTGAACTAAGACACGGTACATCAGAGTCCTCTGGAGGGCATGTTAAAATGCAGATTCCTGGGCTCCGTCTTTAGTTTCTGATCCATTAAGTCTTGAGTGGGGCCCAATAATTTGTATTTCTAGTGAGTTCCCAGGTGATACTGGCCTGGAACCCCCCACCTTGAGAACCATTGCACTACTTCAGACATTCAGGGAACCTGCTCAGGCATGGATAGCTCATCAGCACTTTCAAAACATGTAGCAAACAGACTTTTAAGTGGGCACATTTCAATGCTGAATCAGGCAGCTTTGATTATCTGTAAGATCTCAGTTTTCTACTCCTTTAAATGACAGTTTGGTGACCAAAAAAAGAAAGTTCTGCTGCAACTAGGTGTGTATTTGGAGGACTCTAGGTCTCCATGGGGAGAAGGCAATGGCAACCCACTCTAGTACTCTTGCCTGGAAAATCCCATGGGTGGAGGAGCCTGGTGGGCTGCAGTCCATGGGGATACTAACAGTCGGACATGACCGAGCGACTTCACTTTCACTTTTCACTTTTCACTTTCATGCATTGGAGAAGGAAATGGCAACCTACTCCAGTGTTCTTGCCTGGAGAATCCCCGGGACGGGGGAGCCTGGTGGGCTGCCGTCTATGGGGTCACAGAGAGTCAGACACGACTGAAGCGACTTAGCAGCAGCAGCAGCAGGTCTCCATGTCAAACGTTATTGCCATTCTCTATGGACCAGCAGCTTCTATTTGAAGTTGTCGTTAGCAGTTCATTCCTCTATTTCAAGAAGAGACAGAATCTAGTTGCCTGCCTTACAAGATTCCTCCCCACAGCTGTGCTTGTGTTACCTGCATCCATTTTTCTATCTACTCTCTTACCTTGCTGTCATCATGTGATCCAGTTCAGAGGGATCAAGCCCTCGCTAAGCTCTGACCACCACAGCTGGTTGAAGGTAAACTTGGGGCCACGCTGGACTCTCCCGAGTCTTTCTCCAGGGATTCCATTTGGGGCTGAGAGAGAAGAGCCCCCTTCTTTTCTGGAAATGAGGATATGAGCCTGGAGGTACCCGTGACCATGGCTTTTGTGCAGTGAATAAGCCTATGAGCAGAGGGAGGAGATGAGACCAATTGATGGAGAGAAATACAGTTAAGAGGTAGTCGTCATTAGCTATATTCTTGCCCTTCTTGATTACATTGTGCATGAGCGCTCAGTCATATCTGACTCTTTGCAACCCCATGAACTGTAGCCCACCAGGCTCCTCTGTCCATGGAATTTTAGAGGAAAGAATGCTGGAAGTGGGTTGCCATTTCTTTCTCCGGGGATCTTCCAGACCCAGGGATGGAATCCACGTCTCTTGTGTCTCCTGCATTCACAGGCAGGTTCTATCCCCACTTTCTTTAGCTAATTCAAGTTAGGTTGCTGCCACTTGCAATCAGATGAGTCCTGTCTAAGGCTCCCTTTAAATGCAAATACCATGGGAAGCAGAATACATGGCCCTGATCCTAACAACTTAACTTTCAAGGGCAGAGTAGCCAGAAGAGCCCATGATCAGGCCTGAGGAGCATCTGCAGTGGGAACCCTTGTTTGCTCAGAGGCTTCTGAGGAGTGGGATGGCGGTGGGAGGGAAGGTCAAAGAGCCACAGTGAATGCTCTCTATGTTCCGGGTGTCCTGCTAGGTGTGTAGCATGCTTTATTCCATTTAGTCTGACATGGTTGGTAGCGCCGAGAGCATGGTAGATGAGACATTAGGTACAGAGATGGTCAGTGCATTTCCCAAGGTCACACAGCTAGTCAGTGGCAAAGCCGTGACTCAAACATGGTTGGAAGTGCTGTGCACTTAACCACTGCCTTATATATGACTGCTCCCAAAAGCAGAGACCACACCAGAGGAAGGGGTGAGTTATGGGATAGAAAATTTCATTTTACAGTTTTGTTAAGAATTATACCAGAGACCAAGGTCTGGGACCCTTCCAGTGATCTAAGAACTATTTTGAGGGATCCAGTTACATTTCTCAAAAGTCATAAAATCTAGGAATCCAAGGTTAACCCTGAAGAATATTAGGGTAAAGCATATAGTGACTTATTAAGGTTATATTTACATTGAAATTTACATTTATATTTTTTTGAGAAATTCATCCAGAGGTGAAATGATGGATTTCATCATTTTGTTGTTCGTTACCAAGATGTCCCCATGTCTATGGTTGAGAGACTCTACAGAACTCTTTCACTCAAACATGGTTAATTCATGCACCACTAATTTGAGCTCTTCCTATAATTCAAACAATGCCTATGTAATGCTTATTTAGCAAAAAGTTTTAAATTTCTTATTTTATCAATTCCTGGATCTTCCTCTCAAGTGGAGAATGTAGTCTAAAAAGTATAGCTTTTACAAACAGTGATTCAGAAACAATAAATTTCTTCATGACACTCACCACCACATCCAGTAACCAAGTCTTGAATATTAGATAAGTTTTATGTTTAGGAGGCATTCATATATAGTAGAGGCTTGTGAATTATAACTTTTTCATGAATGCTCCTCATTTAATCTATTAGTACTCATTTATGTCTTCCTTTATAATATAGACAACTGTTAAAAACATAAAACTCCATTTTCTCAAAAAGCACTCTCTCTGTAATTGAAGGCTTTCTCTAAGTCACAAAAACCTTTCCACCATCACTGAATCTGCCAGGCTTCACACTATGTTACTGATGTATTGAAACAAATTGGATGGTTTGGGAATAAGTCTTGGCTAAATTAGCTAGACAAGCGTTTCTCTAACTTGCTTTATTGTGAGATTTACCTCTGAGATTCTGATTCAGCAAGTCTTGATTAGAAGCTGAATTTTCAACAGATGTCCCAGGGGATTCTAATATAGGTGGCCCAAGGGCTATCCTTTGAAAAACATGGAATTGGATAATACCAAAGTTCTTGATTTCCCTTTGACATGAGTATGCATTAGGTCCAAAGAATGTAGTGTGGATAAAAGTATGTGTTTATATCATCCCATATGTGAAGATCCCATATGTAAATAGTGTATGTATCATACACTATTAATATGATTAGAAACTTAGAGAAAAAAAATTCTTTTGTGAAAAAGTAAAATTCCTTTATACAGAGAGAATTTATGATGATTTTCTCATTCTTACTGATTTCTTTCAGAGTGAGATTTAATTTCCCATGACAATCATTTCATCAAATGACACATTCACAGACATATAATTTTCCTTTGAAAAATTCAATATATAGTTCACCTCTAAGGCTTTTTCTTTGCAGTAGAATGATTGTATAATTTCACACCTTAGTGGCACTCTTTGATTTCTTATTGATAATTGTGTGTGACTTGTTACAGAGACACATCAATAGGAATATTGAGTTGTATAAATTATAAATACAAACAAAATAAAACAATTGTCTATCTCTGCTACCTTATCTGGCGAACACATTTTATACACCAGTTCTTCAACTTTGAAAATGAAACTAAGTTTTAATCAATTATTCAGTCATTTTGAGACATATTTGAATGTGGGCTTTCTTCAATTTATTAGTTTTGAAATGATAGTACCAATTAAATAAAAATATTTTTTAAAAATTATAATGCCATCAAATAAAAATATGTAAAAATATTAATTTTAAAATAAAAATATATTAAAAGATCTTGCTCTCTAATTTTCATAGTATACAATTGCTACAGGAGATGGTTATTAATGCCTCTTTGCCAGTTCATAATGAACTTGCTCATTTTCCCCTGATAGTCAATAACCTCTCAGTTTCTAACAAAGGTTTAATGAACAAATTTGGGAGGACTGTGCTATTCTAAGATGAAAGGTTTACAAAATACACCACAAGACATTTACTAGGAGGCAAGACATATTATCATTAGCAATTAAAACTACATTACCCTTGTCAAAATGAATGAAAAAGTGAGTCTTATGGTGTGGTGCTCTTGTATTTTATCATGTTTGTTTCTCATCTGCCTATCGGTATGTTTCATGGGGTCTCCCGCTGCAGTTTCTGCATAGCCTGGTAGCAGTAGTAGAGAGGAACATGAAAGAGTATGATAAATTCACCCCTTGTTTATGCTTCAGGGACGCTTTGTACAAAATCTCATAATCTGAGGTGGGTCTCTTCATCGTCTTTAGTGAACAAGCAAAGTTCTGCTTTCCTTATCGCCTTGGAAAAAATGTTCAAATTTCTACTCTTTGCATTTTCCTTCAATTTTTGTTGCACAAATATCAGTCCATCATTCAGCAAAGTTTTTCCTGAAAGAGATGGTGATGAAATGAAGGCAAAGAATATGGAAGGTAGGCTTTCCTTTCTATAATTGTGCTTCCTGTTTATTCAACCAGCACTTAATGAGTTTCTACCATGTGCCAAATGCTGGGTAGACAATAGTGGGGAGAAGGTTAAAAGCAGTAAGATAGTTCCCACCCTCTAGGAATCCATAGCCTACTTAAAAGACCAACACATACACAAATTTATTAAAATGGCATGTGTCATAGCAATGATATACACACACGGCCACGCCCGATGACCCGCAGATGTGACAGCGTGCACTCAGTCGGGGTGGGGGAGCATCCAGCTCAAATGATGTCCATCCCCAAAGCTTCATGGGGTAACAGCCACTGAAGTGGGACTTCAAGTACTAGCAGAAAATAAAGAGTACATTCCAAGGAGAGGGGATCTGAAAGAGCACGGCTTATGAAGTTGGGCTGAGGTAGGTCCAGTGGATGAATGTAAGGGGGATGGAGGAGACAGAGACCATGCTGAGGACTGGGAAAACTCCACGTTATGAATTGAATCATGTTCCCCCAAATTCATGTGCTGATACCCCAACCCTCAATGTGGTTGAATTTGGAGAAAAGGCTTTTAGGTAGGTAATTAAAGTTAAATGACGTCATAAAGATGAGGCTTTCATCCACTAGGGCTGGTATCCTTATTAGAAGAGGAGGAAACACCAGCGGTCTCTCTCTGTGAGTACACAAAGGCGAGGTCACGCGAGCACACAGTGAGATGGCAACCACCTACAAGCCAAGAGGAGAGGCCTCTGAATAGAACCAGCCTTGCCATCACCTTGATCTTGGATGTCCGTATGTTCAGAATAGTGAGAAAATTAATTTTTGTTGCCAGTCTGTGGTATTTTCTTATGGTAGCCTGAACAGACTTGTATACTCTGTGAGGTGCAATTAAAAGGGCTTTGCCTGCAGTGCTGAGGAGTTTGGACTGGAGTCTGGCTACTTAGCAGAGCAATGTCATGATCAGATTTGGGCTTTTGGAAGACTGCTGTGTCTGCAGTGGGAAGGGCACGTGGGGGTGGGGGATAGATTGAGGCCATAAAATATGCAAGGAACAAAAGCAGAAGGATAGATCAAGGAGCCCTGTCCCAGGAGCCGGGGGTTGGGGGGCTGTACTTGAGCCCTGCTCTTCCACTACTTGGCCTTGGGGCAGTCGCTTCACTTTGCTGGGTCCCTGCTTCTACCTCTGTAAAATGAAGAGAGTTGACTCAGGGGTGGTTACTGTATGCCTCCTATAAGACATCTTTCTCTGAAAACTCTCTCTTCCCCTCCCCTCACTGTGTTTGGACCACAGGCTAGAGCAGAGTGGATCAAAGTGATTGCCTGACTCTGACTGGATAAGTCCGGCTCCCTTCTTCAAAACTTTGGGCTGAGAGTCAGTCTAGGTATTGGGAACCAAGTCACATTAACAGCAAAAGGAAGGTTCTGAAATCCTACTTGTGCCCCAGAATTGTCTCTGTTCTCCTTTCTGATACCTGATTGTTCACCTTTTCCTTGGTGCTCCTTGAGTTCTTGCTGCCAAATACTTGGAACATAAAGTTTTTCCTTAGGCTAGATTGTCAGGTTCCATTAGGTATAGCCAAAAGTGTATTATCCAGACTGTTCCCTGATGCAGCACTTGCTGAGTCTGAGACAGGGGATGACACCCACACACTTGTAGCTGGTGTAGGTCCAGCCACATCTGATCCAAGATGGTGACTGGTTGTGGGGTTAGTATTAGATCCTCAATCCTTCTGTAAGATTTCTCCACTCATCTGCTGATATGTCTGAAATGTCCACTCTAGAAGTCATGCCTATGAATAAGAATGCCTCTACAGGGTCAGTGTCAAAAACAGTCTAGGATAATCCAGTTCACTAGTTACTTATCTATTGGAACCTGTAGATATTTTTGAAGGGGAAGACTTTGATGATGGAGAAAGTTAGAAACTATCTGGATCAAAAAATCCAACAAGGCAGGAATGAGATTCCAGGGCTGCTGGTGATAGCTGTGAATGACCCTAGAGATGGGGAAGGTCACACCATCAGTGAACCCACCTAAAACACACTTCACCATTTTATTGTGGGTCAACCTTGGTCCTGTTAGAGGTCCTGTGAGTGTCTGGCTTGGGTCTTCTTCACAGTTTCCATTGTCCTTTCTAATTCATTTGAGTAAGGAGCCCTTCTAGAAAGCCTACCTGAGCAGGCTCTGGGAAGGGCTTTGGCAAGAGCATGTGCTGAGTCCCCGGTGCTACTTCTCCCACTTACTGACCCTAGGGCTTTAGCCAAGCCACCTAATCTCCCGAATTCTGTTTCATTTCTTACAGGCTCCAAGCAAAAATTAAGCAGAGGCCATATAGGAAGATGTTTAGTAAGCGTTCACACTGAAAGAAAAGAAGACTCTCCGTACCTACCAAGTTGAAATATTTTTCACAGGCAAAAGCCTTCATCAAGATGCTGTTCAGTTCACTTTAGTCCCTCAGTCATGTCTGACTCTCTGTGACCCCATGGACTGCAGCACCCCAGGCCTCCCTGTCCATCCCCAACTCCCAGAGCTTGCTCAAACTCATGTCCATCGAGTCGGTGATGCCATCCAACTGTCTCATTCTCTGTTGGCCCTTACTCCTCCTGCCTTCAATCTTTCCTAGCATAAGGGTCTTTTCTAATGAGTCAACCCTTTGCATCAGGTGGCTAAAGTATTGGAGCTTCAGCATCAGTCCTTCCAATGAAAATAAGTGCAAATCAAGGAGTGTGCCTTGAGCACACCGCAGCCATCCTCCAGTGTCTGTAGTCACCGAAGTGGGTGTTGACCCTGGGCAGCACTTCATGTGTCCTCCTTAGAACAGACATCCTCGAGTAACTTACACCATGTCACGTCGCAGAGGCAGAGTTAGGATTTAGTATTTCTGTGTCTCTGTTGATCTAACAAAGATCCTAGTCTAGTGGGAAAAGTTGGGATCACTTCTCAAAATGGACCTGCATGAAAATCCTAACTCAACCACTAACTCCACTTTTACTCCATGATTGTGAGCAAATTGTTCAATCTTTCTGAGCCTCAGTTTCCTCACCAGCAAGCTAGATAATCAGAAACAGGGTGGTATTAGATACAACACCTAGCTCAAGTGAAGGGACTCAACAAATGTTCCCTTTCTCTTAATTATAAAACCATTAGATTTGGTCAAGGTTAGGAACAGTTTCTAAGTTAGTTCTTTCCATGAAGCAAGTGACATTAACCACAGCAAAATGCTCTTCTTTTTTGACTGGACCGAGATTCACTAATATAGACAATGAAAGCACATTTGGGGGATGATCCTTGCCAAGTCCACTTTGATGTTTTTGTTATAAAAGAGCAAAGCCAGATGGAAGTGATCAAATGGCTAAGCTGGGTGCAAAAATATGAGACAGAGGTATGTTTTCCCCCACTGAAATATTCTGCACCCTCCCCAAGTTACAGAAGAGTGCTTCTACTCAAAGTCTACAGATCACAGAGCCCCTGGCAAAAGTCCCTTAGCAAAATCTGACTTTGAGTTAAAAGTAGAAATGGATTCTGAGCATCTGCTTTGGAGGCCTCAGATAACACCCTTGCTTATCAAGCCTTGATCAGAAAGGATGCCAGACACACATGGAAAGGTCTTGCCCCTCTGACCTTCCCACCATAACATTTGGAAACAAGAGGACTCAGAGCACTTTAGGAGGGGCCTGAAGAGTGGTTAGAGTGCCTTAGTTTAGTTCCACACACATTTATCAAACCCATCGCTAATGCCAGACTTGGCAGGAGCCAGGGTGAAATTAGGAACATCCCAGAGACCAGAAGGCACTTAGCCTCTGCAGCCAGAACTGCTACAGAGTACCCGCACCTTGGTAAATTCACATCCAGACACACATTTGATTTGCATGGTATGTTCTCGCTATATGTTGCAAAACTGATGCAGCAACACTACAGGCATTACTAATTTTTGTGGTTTTCTGTGTGTAGGCTCACAGTGTTCTAGACATTGCACAGAACATAATCCTGGTGCTTTCGAATTCAATAATGCATCATATCTGAGACCTTACTTGCCTAGTTTAAAAATAGCCTAAGGTATGTGATAAATTATGTTACAGATGGTGATACATAGTAGAAACTTGTAATATCTGAATCGAGGGGCTGATTTGAGGAGTAAATGGAACAATTCTTGAAAAACACTTGATTTAGCGCCCAGACCATTGTAGGTCCCTTGATTCACATCTAGCATCATCAAGGTTTTTATCAAATCAGCAAATGGTTGCTCCAAACTCACCCAGAAGATTATGAATATAATCTTAGATAATAAGTTAGAAAAGTTAGATAATAATTGATAAATTTATTCAATCATTGGGTTGGAAGGCATTTTGAAAGTTCATCCAATCTCTCCTTAGAGCCAACTGAACTCTGTCAGCCTTATTTATAAACCCAGTTTTTTTGCCTAAACATGTTCAGTATGAATCAACTTTTGATAGTACTCTTCTTTAGTGCCTAAAATCAGAATTACATCTATTATTTGTTCATTTATTTATTTGAATAAGCTACATGTGCTCACCAGGGAGAGGTTTTCCTCTAACTTCACAGGCAAACTTCAAACAGAAAGTCTCTTTATGGAAAGACTGGCCAGATGCAGGTATATATCTCTGGGAGTTGTCCTGGTTTCTTTTCAAATTAGGCAATGAATATGCTTCTTGACATGCACACACAAGATTTGTGGCAAAAACACCTTTCTTTCATGTAACTGATTTTCCTTTAATCCCAACCTTAATGTAGATCATTCTTGATGCATAATCTCTAATGGACTTTGAACTAGCGAGTGCTAACTTTGAATAATGAAGAAATAAATGACAGTTTTCCTTACAGCTGGATTCAGGAGATATGGGGTTGAGGGGCAATGGAGGTATAACTGCTCACCTTTCACCCTGGCACAAGCAGGTGAAGTGCTGAAAGGAAGATGTGACAATAAGTTTAAACCCTGGGGCTGAGTGTTCCCAATGCATTTGCATTCCTTGGTTTGTAAGGCTGTGTTTAAAATAAAAAACCGTCACCAAGACAGAAAAACTGCTATAGTTATATCACGGCACACTGAGTTGCAAACCTTTTAATGAAAGACATAATTCTTGGGTTGTCTACATCATACTATACTCTCATGCAAAACACTTTAATGCCTGGTGTAAATTACTTTCGACTTTCTTAGCACGTATTGCATTTCTTAATCATGGGTGTTCAGTTCTATTTTCCATTTGGAGTCTAGGAGAATCATATCCAAATGAAGCTGGAGGACTTCCCCTCCTGCAGTCTCCCCTTCTCTGGTCCCACTCTCCTCCCTGCCCCCTTCTTTCCCTCCTCACCTCTGTGCTACCCCAACTCCTCTAGGACAATACAGTTTCTGGGACATCCTCAGTTGGAGGCTATAATCTGGTCCTCAGTCAGAAAAGTGAACAAATGAAAAATACACCTTTTGCCTGGACAGGATGTTACATCTTCAGAAAGGCTGCAGCCCAGCCTGCCCAGGTGCATCTGCAGAGAGATGAAGCTTGTCCCACACAGCTCTACCCTCTCCATGGCAGGGTACATTAGAATGGTCGCCAAGAACCTCCCACACCCGTCTACTTTCTGAGAAAGACACAGCTGCAGGAATTTTAAAATATTTACACAGAATGCTGGGGTCTAGAGTAAGCGCCTATGTGCTGCCTGCCTAACTGCACGGCTGCTGTGGTCAGCTCTCAAAAGCACCAGTTAGACCAAACCTTTTCTTGGCACATATGTCCCATCATCTACTTCTTCTAAGGCAGAATGAATCATTCATGCATACTCCTACAGCACTGTCCATATACCTCTCTGTCCATATACTTCATCTTAGTAACTGACACAATGAACTATAGTTGGTGGACAACATCTTCCTTGACAATTCTGAAGCACTTCTGGAGTCCAGAGTCATTTCTCTAAGAATCCCAGGGCAGAGTACAGTGCTGGTATATAATAGTAGGTGCTCAGTCAAAGTGTGTTAAATAAATAAATGATATGTCTAGTGGAGAAAGATGTCAGATTTATACACTGCCATTTAAATCATGTATATTTTCATTTCACAGTCTCCAAATTGTGTAATGAAAGTAGGAAATACTCTGTGTCTGGAAAATATGTAATGATAGTAAAACATTGCCATGTTTATCCATTTTTAATTCAGGAGATTGGCAACATGGCTGTAGTTGAGATTTTTGGAGGGAGGAAGCGAAAATGTAATACATCCTCTGCAGTATTCCCCTTTTTTTCCCTGATGGGGAAAAAAAATGCAGCTTTTACTTATTTATCTATAACATTTGCAGGGCTCTATTTTTTCAGCTGGTTCTTCCTATTCAGATTTAGCTACTAAATAGGGGGCTAGCCCAAGGTTAGCTAAGACCCTGGATGAGCTGAGTGCTGGCATCTGTCCCTGTGACTATTGATTCTGGGGCTATGCCAGATCCCTGGGGATTGGAAAGATTCCCTATCTGAGGCTACTTGGCTCCTAAAACCCTTCCTCCAGCCCTTGCCAACTAAAACACAGTAGGAGCAAATGTTGTGTGGCAACTGGGTATAAACACAACAGTTGGAATGCTTCAGAAAGAAGTCTGGATTTCCTGGTTAAGTGTATTCAATGCTAAAACAACAATAACAGTGTTAAAAACACATTTGGGGATTGTTAGAATGCCTTACCCACTGATTCTCATTATTCCTCTTAGAGTCTCACTGGATGCACTGATGTCTCTGAGAAATATTTCCTCAGGAATTATCTCAGATGCTACGTCCACACAAACTAGTTAAGGTGAAGATTAAAGCAGGCTTCTGAGTAAAGTCAATGCAATCATGTTTGTTAAGTCAACACCTTACTTCATATTACTCATAGGAATAGGGAAAGGAGAATAGAGAGACACGTGTTCTGCTTTGGGGCTGTGACTCTTACAAGCACTGAGATTTCAGGTAAATCGTGTGTCTAGTTCTCAGCTTTCTTATCTGTAAAGTGGGTAGGTTGCTCATAGAGATCTCTGAAGTGCCTTCTAGCATTGAATCTCAGTGAGCATCACTGCTCTCAGAAATGAAGCAAATGTCCTTAGCCCGGCGTGATCTGTGTTTGAGAGGAGAGTTAAGGCTCTTAGTTTTTTAAATCAAGCCGTTTGCACAAGGACAGAGAATCTCATGAATTTTTATCAATGAACTACCTAGTGGGGACTACCTCCTATGGGTTGAATGATATGCCCTCAAAAAAAGATGTTGAAGTGCTAAACTTCAGTGTGAGAAAGGTCACCCTATTCTGGAAATAGGGTCTTTGCAGATCTAAGCGACGTAAGATGAGGTCGTGAGGGTATGCCCTAACATAGTAAGACTGGTGTCCCTATGACATAAAGAAATTTGGACTCAGACAGAAATAGAGAGAAGATATGTGAAAAGGCACAGAGAAAACACGATGTGAAGATGGAGGAGAGATTGCATTGCCGTGAGCCAAGGAGTGTCTGAGACTATCAGAAGCTGGAAGAGGCAAGGAACGGTCCTTTTTTCCACAGTTTCACAGGGCATGTGGCCCTGCCAGTACTTTGATTTCATACTTCCAGCCTCCAGAGCCGGGAGACAATCATTTCTGTTGTTTTAAGTCACTGCATGGCAGTACTTTGTTACAGCCACCCTAGGAAATGAACACACATTTGCCTCAAATCTCCAGAGCCCAGGTTGCACTTGGCTTCTTTGCAGGAGGAAGTGGATATTTTGCCCCCCTCGGTGTACATTATTTGACATTTATCAGAAGAAAAATTGGACAAGAGACAAGAAGGGAAAGGGAGAAAAGGGAAAAGAAGAAAAAGTAAAGGGTAACTTGTTTTGAAAATGAAGATGGCTAGGATCGGGCCTGGTGTTTAACTGGTATACACAGGTACAGTCTAACAGCTAAAGTATTTCTGTGTAAACACCCACTCCAAAGCCCCCTGAGTGGGCCATTGTCAGAAGACTGCCTGCCCACCACTTACATGCTCTGTCCTTTCCTGGGGGCCGCTCCGGGATTTTCCCCAGGGTCCAACAAATGAAGGACTGACTGTTGACCTACAGGGCTCTCTACATTCTGCAGAGCTACCTCTGCCATGACTGCTCAGTCCCACCGGTTAATAATATTTCTGATTGAGAGCCTTGTTCATTTGAGCTGTGGCACTGGGCCTCTGCAATTGATGGAGAATGTGCAGGGAAAGGAGATGAAACCAGAGGCTGCCGGGAGGAGGTGAAGAGACACAGACATGCAAGAGATCAGAACCACCACAGTTGTTATTGTCCAGTTGAGATGGTGCTTCACCCCAAAATGCCTCTGGCCTGCACATCCTTTTCCTGGCACCCCACCGCTGACTCAGGAGGAGGGGAGACAGGAGGAAGGAAGGAGGAGAAAGGCTGGGAAGGGCCAGCTGCCCACAGAGACACAGCCGAGGTGAGACTAGCTGGGACGAGACCTCAGACATGCCCAGTGGGCCAGCACGGATGCTGGGCAGGTCCCCAAGGGTTGATGCTCATGACGGAGGCTCAGGGGGGTTGGCAATGCTCAGGGAACAGGAAACTCTGCATCAGTCAGGCTAGCCAGTGCAGTGGGGAAAGGCAGCACTTGCAACAATAACCCTTTCACCTCTCTATATGACTTCCCTTCCCAGAATCCTCACACAACTTCCACAAAGTAGACCTTATCATTAATTCTCAGGTTATAGATAGAGAATCAGAAACGCAGCCAAGTTAAATACTTTCCCTAAAATCCTGAGACCAGCAAGGAATGGAGCCAAGATTCAAACCAAGGTGTATTTGTCTCCAACACCTGGACCCTTAGCCATGGTTCTGTCGGCTTCCTGTAGAGAGGTGGTCTGGCCATGTGTAAATCAGAAGCTGCTCAGATCTAAGAGTGTATCACACGTGCCAACACCAATTCAAATGTCCAACCAAGTAAAATATATTGGCCAAGTCAAGATGACACGTGTTCAGATGAAAATCCTATAATAATGAACATTAATGGGTTGTCTTCCCATATTGTCAGAGACTTCTATCCAAGTGACATCATTTAATACTTATTGAATATCCATCAAGAGTTAAGCAGAGGCTACACTACAGTCACACACTGGGATTTCTCAGGTTTCTGTCCTGGGAACAAAATAGGCAATATCCTCCGTGGTCAAGCAGTGATCTTGAGAGATTAGGTGTTATTCCTACTCTAACCCCATCCATACACAGATTGGATACAAAGGAGAATTTCCAAGATACAATTCAGATTTATGGGTAACATAAATGCAATCCTTCTTAAATAAGATTTGCCTTTGTCATCTGGCTGACTCTGATGCATTCTATTTGGTAAACATCATCCAAGCATGGTCTCAAATACACCACCCTTTAGAAATCAATGTAATTGTGATTCGACCAACCTCAACTAAGCTAATAAGATCTGAAAGGTCATCATGGTACTAGACATGTTATGAATAATACCTGTGAATGCAGCTCAATGACTGATTCAAACATGACAAGGAAGGTCCTGGGGAAAACCAGCTATTTAATTTCTAGTATACTCTAGTATGTTCTGCTACTGCTAAGTCGCTTCAGTCATGTCCGACTCTGTGCGACCCCATAGATGGCAGCCCACCAGGCTCTGCCGTCCCTGGGATTTTCCAGGCAAGAACACTGGAGTGGGTTGCCATTTCCTTCTCCAATGCATGAAAGTGAAAAGTGAAAGTGAAGTCGCTCAGTCGTGTCCGACTCTTAGCGACCCCATGGACTGCAGCCTACCAGGCTCCTCCGTCCATGGGATTTTCCAGGCACGAGTACTGGAGTGGGGTGCCATTGCCTTCTCCACTAGTATGTTCTAAGGGACCTTTAAATTTGGACTTGGTTCTCATGCTCATTGTGCATGCACTCTTGGAGCCTACAGTAGAAGGAAAAGAAACTATTGAAAGCTGAGGAACTTGATTTAATTCCTGAGTCCAATATGGTCTCACTCTTTAGAAAGATCCTAAACCATCAATGTGCTTATTTTACCTATTCCCTTTAAACTCACCTCATCCAAGTTCATAAGGCCAAAAAGCTAGGAATAAAAGGCCAGGTGGCTGGAACTGAACAGATGAGGACAAGATAAAGTCACAGTTAAGAATATGCTTTAAAAACTGAAGTAAAGAGTTTATATTTTATTCTAAGGGCAATGAGATACTATCAGAGGGTTTTAAGCAAGGGTGTACTATGACCTGATTTCTGTTTCCAGAGGATGTGGTATATCTATGTGGCTTGGGCAAATGAGAAGCAGAGAAATGATTCGGTACTAAACATCAGTAGAGATGGACACAAGTCCAGATTTGGAATATGCGTTAGAGTTGGAGTCCACAGGACTGATTAATTTTGCTGGATTTGGGGAATAAGAGAGAAAATGATGCCAATGTATTTGGCTTGAGCCACTGAATGGATTGCAGTGCATTTTTATGAGATGGGAAAGATATGTGAATGAACAAATCTGGGGACGTGTAAATCACAAGTTTTCTTTGTTAACATGCCCATAGGATAATCATGTGAAAATTTTACTAGGCACTTTGCTGTACAAGTCCTTGGATTTTTGTTAAACGCCAGTCTCATTCCTCATGTAATATACAATCTATATTAGTCAAGACAAATGTCTTTTAACATTTCCTTGTGGCCTTTTTTCACTTCGCTTTCTGCTGTTCCCCACTCAGTCACTCACCAAATATTATCTAGCACTTGTTATGTGAATGAGGACAATGCTGGCTCCAACATTCTTCAGACATAGCAGCTCTCTCTCGAATGTTTCTAGAATAACTGAATGAATGAATGCAATGCTCAGGTTCTCCTGAGGCTTAAATTTCCAAGGAGTCAAGAGCCTAGGACAGGAAATAATAAGTATGCTTTAATAACTAAAGCACAAGATATTAAGTGATGAGTTGAGCAGAAAAATTATTAATAAAGGATTGTGGGAGTTCAAAAGAAGATATGGAATTCAGGAAATCTGATACATTCACATGATGGAATACCATTCAGTAATGATGATGAAGAACCTAAAACTATATGCAAAAACATGAATAAGTTTCACAGACATAATATTGAGCAGAATAAGCCACACAGAAGACTACACACTATACGATTCCATTTGTACAAAGTTCAAGAAAGGCAGAAGGAACATCTCGTGTGAGAAGTTAGAGCAGTGGTGACCTGTGGAGGGACTGCGACTGGTCAGGAGCATGAGGGGAACTGTGGGATTCTTGTTACCTTACTTCTTGGGTTTTATTTATGTGAATGTGGTAAATGTGTTCACTTTGTAAAAACTCACCCATCTGTACATTTAGGATTTGTTCATCTTTTTCATGGAGAAGGAAATGGCTCCCCGCTCCGGTGTTCTTGCCTGGAGAATTTCATGGGCAGAGGAGCCTGGCGGGCTACAGTCCATGGGGTCGCAAAGAGTCGGACATGACTGAGAACGACTTAGCATCTTTTTCATGCATCATATGTCAAGAACTCTGAAGAGTCTGGAATTTACCTTAGTTGCAAGCCTGCCATGGTTTGGGGATACTGGCAGGAGACATGATACTCTTGGGTCAGAGACAAAAGAACTGATGACTCACAATGTGGTCAGTAGGATGAGCCATGCTTGCTTCCCCACCTCAAAGTTACACAGGAGAAGCTCAGATGGATGCTGCACAGGCAATGGGCATGTGTCCACTGAGGAGCCCTGAGCTTAGAAAACCCAAATCTTCCATAGTGGAGACCAGCAAACATGCCCTGCCATGGAGGGAGACAGTGTCTTCATCATAGTAGACAGTACACAAGCCTCTCCTCCACTTGGGAGGAAGACACTGTTTTGCAAGACTGTTCTCTTCATAATCATCCTTGAAAAGATGTGAATGAAAGTTATAGGTCCCTCTCTACTCATAAGCTGCTGCTGCTGCAGCTAAGTCGCTTCAGTCATGTCTGACTCTGTGCAACCCCATAGACGGCAGCCCACCAGGCTCCTCCGCCCATGGGATTTTCCAGGCAAGAGTACTGGAGTGGGGTGCCATTGCCTTCTCTGCTACTCATAAGAGAGGGAGAAATATGAGAATCCTCCCTTCACCCACCAGAGGATTATCTCACAACATGGCATACTTCAACAAGCAGCTTACATTTAAAAGGCCGTATTATTTTAGCTAGGTCTTCGTTGAGCAGGATCAGACTGAGGGTAAATGAGTTTTGTGTAAGGAACAGGGAGCAGCTGAGTGTGAGTATAGGTTTTCCCTACTTAAAAAGTCTTCCAACATGGGAAGGAGAGTAAAATGAAACTCAGATGGCCAATTTTACTGTCTTTTTTACTGCTCAGATAAAGATTTGTAGAAGGGAAGGAAATCACTTTAAAGAGTGAAAAAAGATTTTGAGGAATCATCTGTGGATCTGATGTATCCTTTCCCTCTTCCCTCAACTATGTAAGAATTTGGATTATGTAAAGCTGAGATTTACAAAGTATTTCCATCATAGTATGTGCACAGTTCAGTAGATTTTATTTTGAAAATAAACTTAAAATATAGAAAATAATAAACTCAAATAGCCTTAAAGGTTTTTTATTTCCATAATTGAAAATTTTAAACCAAAATTATATTGGTCCTAATTAACTTTACTTTGAAAGACAAATCTCCAAATTTCTCTTGTCTTATTTACAATAAATCCAGATGACCCAATAGTGCTTAAGCCCAAATGTAATGCACTTAGTGCTTAACATTTTCTTAACATTTTCTCTCTGAAACATTCATTTTTATGCTACCTAGGTAAGAGTGTGGAAGTGAATATTAAAATCCCATAACCATATTTTGGTGCTGATGCTGCGTTTCCACGTTTTATGGTCTATCTTGAGCTGTTTGATTGAATGGCAGTCTGCTGTTTAATCAAGAGCCATGTGTTATTCTATATAAGTGTACGGTATTATAAAAGTGAATATAAAATTAATTTCAGGATATATATGTTTAATTACATAGCCTCATGTTACATATCTGAATCAAACTGTGCATTGCCTCTTAATAGAGTGAAAAAGTTTGGAATTAATTTAAGCAATGAAGCTTGAGGTTTTTTTAAGGAGGCTCTTCTCAGATCATAACTCAGTTCTTTAAGTTGGTTCCTATGTGGTTTTTCCAATTCAGCTCCTTGGGTGGGGAAGTAAAGGATACAACATTTATTGAATGTTTATTCTGCACCAGGCAGTGGAAGTAGATGGTTTTAGATATCACCTTGTTTTAAAGCCTAACAAAATTCCATGAGGTGAGTATAATTATTCCCGTTTTATACATGAACAAACAAGTCAACAGTAAATTACTGGAGGCCACACCATGAGTAAGTGGTGGAACTAGGATTTGAATCCAGAGCTGTATGTTTTCACAGTAAAATTAATTTTTAAAAAATAGGACTTGCATATGGGGAGGGGAAAGGATGACTATATTTTACTATGTTAGCAGTGGCGGGATTAGAGATAGGTTTTAATTATTTATTTCCGTCATTGCATATTTTCTGAATTTCTAGTGATGTGTATGTGTATCTATTTATTTAAATGAAGTGTAAGACTTGAATTGACCTTGAGAAGTCATTCAGGTTTAGACTATCAATGGCAAGGGTTCCCTTGGACTCTGTCCTTACAATGTTTCTTTACAAGGGAAATTTGAGTCTGGTAGCCTTCCGAAAGAAAGCCCAAGCTATGAAGTCGATAACCTCAGGTTGTGAGTGTGCCTCCCTCAAAGGTTAAAGGTCAAGCTGGGTCTGAAAAATGACCAAATCAGTGTTCCACTACAAGCTGGAGCAATTCTAGAGAGTGGCCCTTAGATGGCTAGACTATACTAGCTTACGTAAGTAAAATCTACCCCTGCTTCCTCACCACCACCATTAAAAAACACAAAGAGAAAAAACTGCTCTAATAGCTTATAGAATCATGGAGTCATTTTACTTACCTCCCTTCCCTGGTGGCTGTCAGTAAAGAATCTGCCTGCAATGCAGGAGACCTGGGTTTGATCCCTGGGATGGGAAGTTCCCCTGGAGAATGGCATGGCAACCCACTCCAGTTTTGTTGCCTGGAGAATCCTCATGGACAGAAGAATCTGGCTGGCTGCAGGCTATGGGTTGCAGAGTCAGACACAACTGAGGGCCTACACTTAGAGAGAATGGATAAACGACAAGGACCTACTGTATAGCACAGAGAATTACAGTCAATACCCTATGATAAACCACATTGGGAAAGCATATGAAAAGAATGTGTATATATGTATAACTGAATCACTTTGCTGTTCAGTAGAAATTAGCACAACATTGTCAATCAACTATACTTCTGTAAAACAAATTTAAGAATAACAACTAGCCTTTTATTGTATATATCCTTGTAAAAGTTTGGATCAAGATTCAAGTGCTCATTTTCTCCCATACATGTATTCCATTTAATACTTCTGAAGCTGATTGTCCATAAGAAAGTACTGCTGCTGCTGCTAAGTCGCGTCAGTCGTGTCCGACTCTGTGCGACCCCATAGATGGCAGCCCACCAGGCTCTGCCGTCCCTGGGATTTTCCAGGCAAGAACACTGGAGTGGGTTGCCATTTCCTTCTCCAATGCATGAAAGTGAAAAGTGAAAGTGAAGTCGCTCAGTCGTGTCTGACTCTTAGTGACCCCATGGACTGCAGCCCACCAGGCTCCTCCATCCATGGGATTCCAGGCAAGAGACTGGAGTAGGGTGCCGTTGTCTTCTCCCAAGAAAGTACTAGGATACTTTAGTATAGGTCTGCTAGGAGGGTATCGTAAATGGTGTGATGTGCCATCTGGATCCCTCCTTTTGGACCATGATGGCATTTCCCACAGTCGCCAGGAGTGCTGTCTGCTGCCAACTCATGGTTGAAACTCTCCTCAGGAACTTCCCTGACCAAAGGAACCTTGCAAGGTTACCAGTCTTCCTCAGGGACAACTGACATCTAATGTCTGGACAGAAGTGATACAAAGCCCAGCATCCTTGCCTCAATATGGCCATCCCAGCTCCAGATCTCCTTGTAGACTCATCAGAGACTCCTGTTGCAACCCCATCACACTCAACTTTCCCTTCTGCCCAGTCCTCCTTCCCCGACTCCCTTACAGGTATGACTCTCAAGAACTCTCACCAATGAGCCCTCTCCATGCAAACTGATGTTTCTGAATCTCTTTCTCAGAGAACTGAACCTAAGACTCACCTACATTTCCTGGTCTCCACTCCACATTCTGCTCCCGGTGAGCTATAGCCAAAGGTGACTACAGTAATGGCACCAGGCAGATCCCTGGGTGGATCACCTTTCATAAACTCACAAAGCAAGTTTGCTCAGAAAGGGTCTCTAAATCCAGTCAGCTTCTTACTGTCAACAGTCTCTATGGGATGTGGATAAAGCTGGCCCTGGCGTCAAGTCAAGCTCAAAGGCAGGTGTATTGACTTCCTGGACTTTGGAACCCATGGAGTGCACTGCCCAGTGAGAGCTGAGAGTGTTCTGCAGTAGCAGCGGTAAAACTTGGTCTGTGGTTTGGGATGGGGCAAAGATGCCACTTTGTAGGTGATCATCTGTGATCCAGTTCTTGGTCTGGGCACCCCTGCTAATTATATATGGGGAATAATAGAGTTGAAATAGTGCCTGCTCTGGGTTTGGTGACTGGGTAGCTTAGCTTCTTTTCTTGGATTTGCAAATACTACCAGGAAGCCCACAACAGCCAACAAAGTTAAATAAGATGGCCTCAGCAGAGACCACAAAGATAGCACAAAGAAATGTGCTGTCTCTTTGCAGCAACTTTCTTTATGAAAAATATACTTGGACAGCTTGCAGCAGCACCTGACTTGGTCAATAAAGACTTTGGGATTTAATCGCCCATGTAGGGAAACGTTCCCTTCAACATCAGAGTGAGCTAACAGTCCAGGAAAAAATCTTTATGTATCATTGTGAATGGTGGAGTCCCTATTCTACTAAATTTGTTTCTCTACTTCTCAGATAGAATTTCCTCATTTTAGCATTCAAAAAGAATTTCAGAGTTAATATCACTCAACTGGCAAATTAATTTAGTTCCATGGAGATAAAACTTGTAACCTCCTCCTCTGGTTCAGCAGGATGTGTGCATGTGTGCTAAATTGCTTCAGTCCTGTCTGACTCTTTGCGACCCTATGGATTATAGCCCTCCAGGCTCCTCTGTCTGTGGGGATTCTCCAGGCAAGAATACTGGAGTGGGTTGCTGTGCCTTCCTCCAGGGGATCTTCCCAACCCAGGGATCAACCCTGTGTCTCTCATATCTCCTGCATTGGCAGGCAGGTTCTTTACCACTAGCACCACCTGGGGAGCAAGCAGTGCTACTCAAAATTAGATCATTAAAATATATATTTTTAAACAACCAACCACTAACTCTTGCTGTTAATATCATGTTTGTCGAAATTAAAACGAAACTATAAAACTTACCAGGTTGCCCCCTTACTTTGACTACTAAGAAACTCAGAGCCAAATTTAATGTTTAGTTACAATAACAAACCTTAGATTTTCTGATACAATCCCTCCTCCTTTCCCATCCCATCTTCATTCCATCTTCCCAACACAGAAACTACTTAATTAAAAAAAAACATTTTTAGGAGTTTACTCTGTTTAAAACACACACACACAGAAGGCAAAGAAACATTCTGAAAACTGTAACTATTTCTGTCTTGTTGGTTCAATATTTTAAGGCTGATGTGGGGGAGGCAGGTAGATTGTAAGCAATCAATAGTGGGCAACAAAGAGAAGATATTCAAGCTCAACTTTCCAAAGATGAAGAATTAGATGATGAGTGGCTAAATATGGATTACATATCCACCATAGAAAGGAAAGCAGTCTCTTCAATATGTAATGTATTTTCCAAAACTGAATAGATCTGTGCCTCAAGCAGTTCCATCAGACAAATTGTACCCTAAATCTTCTTTGAACTGCTGGGCTTAAATCAAATTTAGATATAAAAGGTTTCATTTTTACATAACCTATATTTAAAGCTTCTATTGAGTCTTCAAAATGATTTGCTGCAATGCACGTGTTCTTGGTGTGAGTCCAACTTCTAAACCTGTCTAGAGTTCCAGTGATAAAAGTTCACATGAATTTAAATAATATGCCGGCATCGAACGCTTTCAGGCTAGTTATTGATGTTCTCCTTGTCTCCAGTATATTCAGATAAGATGAACTGAATCTATAAAAACTGACATTAGTTGGTACGATTCCCTATATCAATACCTCAATCAATTTAAAAATATCTTTCCATATTCTGTGTATGTTGGCATCTGAGATAATGAAATGTTTATGTCAAGGTAGCATGGGCTCTGATGTGATGAAAATATAACCCTGGAGTCCTGGTTACTTAGCATAATAAAGGTTTATTTCTTGTTCGTGCTAAGTCCTAATGTGAGTTGTCTAACTCTTCAAGGGAGTTGCCTTCCATCAATTCAGTTCAGTCACTCACTTGTGTCCGACTCTGCAACCCCATGCGCTGCAGCATGCCAGGCCTCCCTGTCCATCACCAACTCCCAGAGTTTACTCAAACTCATGTTCATTGAGTTGGTGATGCCATCCAACAATCTCATTCTCTGTCGTCCCCCTCTCCTTTCACCTTCAATCTTTCCCAGCATCAGGGTCTTTTCAAATGAGTCAGTTCTTTGTATCAGGTGGCCAAAGTATTGGAGCTTCAGCTTTAGCATCAGTCCTTCCAATGAATATTCAGGACTGATTTCCTTTACGATGGACTGGTTGGATCTCCTTGCAGTCCAAGGGACTCTCAAGAGTCTTCTCCAACACCACAGTTCCAAAGCATGAATTCTTTGGCACTCAGCTTTCCTTATAGTCCAACTCTCACATCCATACATGACTGCTGGAAAAACCATAGCCTTGATTAGATGGACCTTTGTTGGCAAAGTAATGTCTCTGCTTTTTAATATGCCATCTAGGTTGGTCATAACTTTTCTTCCAAGGAGTAAGTGTGTTTGAGTTTCATGGCTGCAATCACCATCTGCAGTGATTTTGGAGCCCCCAAAAATAAAGTCTGCCACTGTTTCCACTGTTTCCCCATCTATTTGCCATAGAGTGATGGGACTGGATGCCATGATCTTAGTTTTCTGAATGCTGAGTTTTAGCCAACTTTTTCACTCTCCTCTTTCACCTTCTATACTGGGATGCAAAGATCCAGGCTATTTGTATCCTCTGGACCTGCCACCTCAGTACATGCCTTTCTTTGTATAATGGTGGGAGAAAAGAGAGTCAGAGCACTGCCTGCTGATTCCTGAATGCTTCAAACCAGGAGTGCTTCTTGTTCATTGCCCATTGCCCAGATCCCATCACATGGGATGGGAGCACATGGGTGAACAGTGAACAGCACCTGCTTGATTCAGGGAGTTTTCAGCATTCTGAGGAAGTGATGCAAACTAACTGCATCTGATTCTGTGAAAATACAGGCTCTTTCAATGTCACTATTTGATAAAAGTGCCTGTTTAATGAAACATATTTAAATGTATATATAGCATCCATGCTTATGATTAGATATATATAAGCAGAATATAACTGTTTCATAAAATAATTCCTTCTCCCTCAATTTTATAAGTTATTCTTCTTGTATGGATGTGAAGATTATTTTTTGGTAAAAGTATTGTTTTTCTGTTTGGGTGATAAAGGTCAAAGACACACAGCATGTGGGCAGGAAGCAGGGTTTCACTTGAATAAGAGGTTTTTCCTGGTGCCAGACATGAAATTCTAGGAATATTCTGAGGAAGAAGCAAAGCTCTCCCTTCCAAAGGGAATCCAGGGTTGAAAGGCACTGCTCAGAGAGGCAGCAGTGAGGATACTCTTCTCAAAGTGAGTAAGACAATCAAGAGCTAATAATCTCTTGTATGTCTGGAAAGACAATAAGTAGACTAAGGACTGGAGAGCAAGGCTCCTTGAGAAGGGCCTGGTTTACCTTTAAGACAGCTTTTAGAAAGGAAGCAGAAAATCTTGGTAATTTAGATGGCGATTGGAATAAAGGAAGTGGGAAGAGCCCCTGGTGGAAGGCTATCTTCTGGGAGACAGGCAATGTGCAAGTGGTTGAGCCTGGCTCTCATGACACCTCAGCAGGTAGGAGGAGTGGGAGGTGAGGTTGGGGAAATGGACAGTGGCTAGATTTGCTTCCAGAGTCAATGCCAAGAAACTGTGGGCTTCATTTCAGGACAATACATGATTAGATTTTCATCTTAGAATTCAATATTGAGTGAATGAACGGGTGATGAATAAATCCAAAGGGGGCCATTGGAAACAGACCTCTCACTAGTCTGTCTGTTGATACACCTTGTGCTCACACACTTGTGATTTCTCAATAGTCTCCGCACCAATGATACATCTTCCTTACCACATATGTAGTAGTGAACACAGTTTTCACTAATAACTGACTGGAAATAGCCAAACTCATCATATACGTCCAGTCTAAGAATCCCACATACATGTGTCAAAGCAGAGGGATAGGCAGGCCAACAGTCTTTGTGACACAACATCCCAAAAGAAGTATAATAAAGCATCTTTTTTACAGACATGGCACACACAGCAGGAAAAGGAATAACACATTTTTAATTGGAAACATTCAGATTTGCTCTTAATTTAATTCAGCTGCCCAGTAGCCATCATGATATATCTTCAATGCTATCTGTTTTCATAAATGTGAACTTTCCTGAATATGGTTCTGATGGATCCTGACATTTTAAAATATGTCCTCTTGTCCTTTTCTGCGCAGTAGACCAAGCACAGAGTGTTCACTCCTATATCACTGTCACCGTACTATCAGAGCAGATGGCTACTTCATCACAAAATCAAGAATTAGGGATAATTTATGCTGTTCCTCGCTCTAGAATGTGAAAACAGAAAGCGTTTGCTATACTCAACCCAGCGGTAACAGCCTCGTCAGAGAGCATTTGGTGCTATTCTGATTTCATTCTGTGGAGCCCTAAGCTCTCAGGTTATACAGAAAATTCTCAGAGCACGTGAGTTGATGCTTCGTCCAGTAACCAAATTAAGTCTACAATGCCTCTTTTAGGGAAAACAAAATGTAATAAAACAGCTTTAAAATGCCGTTTTAAACATTTAAATGTTCCCTTTAAAATGGGAAAGATTATATCTGAACCCTCCATTGTTTCATAGTCAACGATTTCTCCCCTTCATAGGAAAGGGGTTTCATATTCAGAGGAGTTGTTTTTTTGTCTATGAACATTAAATGTTAGACATGGAAGAGCTATTTATCCTCAGCCTGCTGAAGAGAACAGTAGAAATTTCTCTTTATTGGTCTATAAATAAGCCACGTCTGAACATACCCTTTATTGGAAGAAGAGCCACGGCAGCTCATCTCACGTGCCAACAGGCTCGTCAGGATCCCTTCATTTGATTGCCGTGAGCATGCCGAGGAAGACACAGACAAAAGACTGTCCTCTGCAGCGATCAAACTTATTTAACCTGAGAGCAAGGAGTATTCCCTAGGTGAAAGAAAGATGCACATAAAATCATAAACATTTATGGTTAACAGGTGTTAATGTTTAGGAAGAGCAAGGTGAACCAGGAAAGTGTCATTTAACACAGCTCAGAAGTGACAAATCAAATGGCCGGAGGTTCCTTTGTTTTATAATTACATATTATCGACAAAGACATGTCGGGCTTTGGGGCTTTATCTATATAGTACCAAAGTTAATTGGTTAATTCAGAAAAAAAAAGAAAAGAAAACTTCCCCCCAAATAGCAATTAAGATGCCTGTTTGAATTCCACAGCCAGATGATCTGGTTGCATTCATTTTATATATATATATATATATATTATTTGTGGTTGTGAACATGTAAAAAGCCATTGAAAATGTCTCAATTATATGGGCAATATAGTCCATCCTTTCAATTTGAATCTGTTTAATTTGTTCATGTGTATTAACTTTTTTAGATTAGCTATCCCGTGAAAACAGACAGCTCCACTAGGGAAATCTAGTTGTGCAGACAAAATTAAAAGGCTATCAGTGTGAAAAGTAAGAACAGACAGAAAGCTTAACAAATTGGAAGGAACAACAAAGCAGGCAGCAATAATTGTGTTCCCTTTCACAGAAGGAACTCTGTTCTCTGTACATGATTTGAGGCTCATACCCATATTAATAATGATATCTCTTCCATCAATATCTTGGATTATAACAGTGTCTGAGAGAAGTTTTATTGGCTGCTGCAGTTCATTGAGAATTAATTGATATGACACACTTACTCTACATGAACTTGAAAAAAAGTCTATCCAGTGGAGTGATTTAATTCATTTTATGTTAATTATAAATTATGCCTGGAAACACTTATTAAGGGTGGACTTGTTTCCAGCTCTTGGACTGCACATGTGAGCAGTTTGTACTTCTGACATTCTGGATACCCTGATTTTGGCTGGCTGGCTAACACCTTAGAAAGGCATTCATTTGGCATTCCCACCAATATTTGTGATGTGGCATGTTCTTAAACAAACTAGGCCAGAAGGAGGCAGCAAAACTGCCCACTTATCTTTATTTGTAATTTAAGCAACAGGATGAGAGACAACTTCCAAACTGGATAATTAAAAATATTTACCCACACTCTGTATATTTTAAATAATCTCCTAAGTGTTTCATAAAACTGGAAAGGAAGGGGGTGGGGACTGGTTGCCAAACCAAACGGAAAATGAAAGATGACTTTGGAAAGAGAATGTAAAGAGTTACTGGCCGTATCCTAAAGAACTCTTTATTTTCATTTCCTGTTCGATACTGCTGATGAGTAGATTGCTCGAGATTCTTCCTCTCAGTGAGCGCACACTAGTACTTTTATTAAAAGAAGTCCATCAGAATGCGGGTAGTTGTTATGCAGGAGCAGTAACTCACATAATGGGGGATGGCATTTCTTTCCACTCGTGCTGCTCTGCTGGCTCTAATAGCAACCTGGAGCTCAATTTCCTCCTCAAGAACATTGCATTTCATGTGGAATGTCAATTATTAAAATGCAGTGTCCCGTGTCTTACTTCTCACTAGATGAATTCATTTGCAAAATTTGCTAATTTATGCAAATGATCCTTAACCTGTAACTGCCTGGAATCTATTTTACTGTTTCTGGCTTTTGGCAGCTTGGCGCCTAGATGCGGGTTAATGCAAAATTGGTCACTTCTGTCATCATTATGTTGGTTATTGAGTTGTTACCCACCTCCGCCCGCAAAAACCACCAACACCAGTAACCACAGATAAAAAGCTGGCTGACAGCTGGAGTGGAAAAATCTGAAGATTAAATGAAAAATAAACTAGAATAAGAGGATCTGGTACCTGCAAATCCTGACACCCTGAGTAATGTTAGAAGCTAATCACCTCCTTTCTGGGAAAAACTAACTGGTTAATAACCCTAGGAGGGTCTGTGAGCTATTGACTACGACAGATACAGATAGTAGCCAGATAAGAAATTTCTTCCTGAGGGTAACAATTGAACTGGCCTGGGTTTTAGTAAATACACAGCATAATTTTCAATTTAGGGCCATGGTTTTCCATATAAGAAAAGCAGCAAAAAGGGATGTTTGTCAAGAAGGAGATTGCTGAGTATGCGTGTGTGTGTATGGCGGTGCACATATGCATGCATTCAGATCTCGGGGGTTTACAAGTGCTTGACGTTTCTGCGTCTGTGTCCCACAGGTACCCCATACATCGGATCTGGAGGTGTTCCTCTGAATGAGCTGGGCTTTGTACTTTCTTACAGCAGGGGCACCATCTTAATCATCTCTTCTGAAAAGACAGGCAGCAATTTTGTCCCCACTGGCCCTGAGTGTTACACAGTTTACGTTTATGAAAAAGAGCTTTCTGCAAACCTCAGAGCTGGTTTTCCTTTTCCTTTCTGAGGTCAGGGGAAGGATTCAGAATCCATAGGAAATGGATACATCACATCATTTTTATTGTGTTCTTCATTCTGGCAAATTTCCGAAGGCCATTGCCTCGAGCAGTTGAGCAAGCTAGGTTGGATTGGCCAGGGAGACTGGACCAGGGAAGCAGATGGTCACGGTGTGTGTGTGTGTGTGTGAGAGAGAGAGATAGAGAGAGAGAAAACCATAGGTGAGCTCTAGTCTAGATACCCTCCCTGGGCTGCTGATACATAAGCTAGCCATCAAACAGCCCCCACCCCAGACTGCTGCATCACACAGATCTCTCTCCACTGTCCTCCATGATTCTTTTGTTTGGGCTCTGACTTGTCTGGGTCCGGGCTACACGTACATAGCCACAAGCTGTCCTTGTAACCCACTCTTTTGACTGCTGGGTTGTATTTTCCTCTTTCGAGTGCACCAATAGTTGCAAAGTAGGTGGAGGCTTTTGCCGTGGATATTGGAATGGATCCTTTCACTCCACAAGGGATTTCAATTAAAGAGAAAAAAAAATTCTGCCCTTGGTAAAATGGACAATTACCACTTCAAGGAACCTGTCCGAACTCTAGAAGAATAATATGAGAAGACACATTTAATCACTCACTTTGCTGTTGTTTCTTTCAGAATCATAATCTCTTTAAATCTACTGAGGGAGCTATTCCTCTGGCCCCCAGGATGCCAAAATGACTTGATTTATTTATGCAGCACTTGGCAACCCATAGTCCAGACTGTGGGTGAAGTTGAATTTTATGAGCCTTCCCCTAGTGAGTATATTTTAACATTATATTAAAAAAATATTTTTTGAAAACCTCAGTCATGTTTGGTTCAGCCTCAGGCCCTGAGAAAGCCAGTGACAGAAGCAAGGAATTAATACTGCTAAAGACTTTGCTGATGAAATTTTTATTGTGAAGGATTAGAAAAAATGTCAAGTTTTTATTTAAGGAAGAAGAAAATGATATTAAGACCTAAATGCTTTAGTGATATCAAATGTGACCTTTTCTATTTATAGCCATTCATCTGGTCAGTCAACAATTTATTGGCCCTCTACTGTGGTCCAGAAAGTATTCTAGGCCCAGAGGACTGTGGTGAAAAAGACAAGCATTGTCCCTTCTCTTGTGGAACAGACATATCAGAGAAGGGAGATAAATGATAAACAGGTAAATAAATACTGTAGGTGAACAGAATGGGTTCAAATCACAATTATAATAAGTCCCATATAATAAAGAGGAACTTTGAGCTGAGACTTGGCCTGAGGTACAGAGAATTTATACATTTGCCTGAGAAGATAGCTTCTCTAGTGTCAAATCAGAAAAATAGAAGGTCTGACAAAATAGTTTCCTGGACAGTTTTATTTCAGCAAAATCCAGGTCAAAAGAAAAATATGTTGTCAAACTCAAGTGAAAGGGTTTAGACCTTGAAGAAATGAAGCTGGTCAGGAAGCATGATTCTAGAGGCAGCTTTGCAGTTTGAAATCATGGATTTAAAATTCATGTGATCAATGATTAATTGTTTTAAGAAGGTCCAAGTTTATAAGATCTGAAAAAAAGGCCAGAGGGGCAGGGGTTTTATCAATGGGAAATAAAAAATGGGATAGTAAGTATATGAACTTAAAATCCTTGTAGTTTTTACTGAGAACTATTTGTAGAAGTACCTTGTACTTGCATGCCATTTTATGTTTTTTCTAGAGTACAATTCACATTTCTTATGTCCTTTGATTTCCATGACAATCCTATAAGGTGTTATAATATTGACATTAGGTGAAGAAATCAAGTCACAGAAAAGTCAGACAGCTAAAAAAGATGGCACTGTAGTCTCTACCATGGTTAGCCATTCACTCATAAATGGAGATACTTTACCATTTTAAAGGAACCATTCCTTGTTATTATGTTACACACTGGTAGTCCATTACTTTGTTCCAAGTTTTATTCATTTTTACATGGATTTTTAAAACTGAAGTTATGTCTTCAAATAGCCACTTAAATAAGCAAATGGGTCAGGGGGAGATGGAGAATGCTCAGGTTGCTCAACCAAACAAGGTATTTGAAGCCATAGTCTGTCGTGTTGTCAAGCAGACAGGGACTCAAGTTCAAAGACATAGTCTGGCTGTTATTGCTGACACAGTGGAGACAGATTTCACTTCGCTTTAATTACTATAGAAAAGTGAAGGTCAAGGGAAAGCCTGGGATTCTAAGTCTAGACCAGAAGATATCAGGGGTCTTGTTATTTTTAAAAACCTTAGCCAAGAACAATCACGAAAGCTGAGACACAGATGTGAGCTATTATAATCAAGACCTTTGCTTCTTAAGAACTTCTGGCCAGGGAATGAAAAATCAATAATTTAAACTCATTGAAACCATTTTAATAACTCTTTTTGGTAAATAAAGATCTTTTCTCAAAACAAAATCTCAAGCAATTCATCACTTATAAAGGAACAGATGTAATTATTACCATGTAACATTAATTGAGTGTCAAAAGCATTTTAATTACTTTATTGGGTACTAATAATGTATAAGGATATTGCATAGAACATGAAATTAGATGCTTTTCTGCCTATTAAGTATTTAATCATAATTTAACAGATAGACACAGTTCAACATTCTTAAGCTGAAGTGAATCTATCATCAGTAAATTACTAGTGATCATCTTTACAAAAAAATCATTATTGCAGCTTCACAATGTAATCTTCAATGCTCATTCCAGTCCATGGAAATTGCTTTTTAAAAGAATTATGTATGTGTTACTGTGTTTCATTGAAGGTACTCAAGCATACACTTGAGTTAGGATTGCAGTAATTTTTTCCAAAAATATCAAGGAAGAGAAGGTTTGATCCCTCCTGATCTGGCAGGTACACAACTATATGCTATAATGAGCTGACTCGTAGGGAAAACTTGCGTATGGTCAGGCTCCATATTCTTGAGAATGTGGAAGAATCTTCCTGCTCTATTCCAGTCAAGGGTCATGGTGCTTCTTGAAGAGACAATAACAGCTAAATCCTGAATTCTATTCAGTCCATAACTCACAATCTGAAGCAAACTTGGATAGTCAGGTTCAACTACCTTCCAGGGGAGTGAATGACAGTCCCTCAGTCGTGTCCAACTCTTTGCAACCCATGGACTGTAGCCCACCAGGCACCTTTTTCTGTGGAATTCTCCAGGCAAGAATACTGGAGTGGGTTGCCATTTCCTTCTCCAGGGGATCTTCCCAAACCAGGGATGGAATACAGGTCTGCTGCATTGCAGGCAGATTCTTTACCATCTGAGCCAGCAGGGAAGCCCACTATCAAAAGACAGGTCAACTTTAAAAGTATCGTGAAGTAAGCCAGAAGGAAAAACACCAATACAGTATACTAACGCATATATATGGAATTTAGAAAGATGGTAACAATAACCCTGTGTACGAGACAGCAAAAGAGACAGAGATGTATAGAACAGTCTTATGGACTCTGTGGGAGAGGGAGAGGGTGGGAAGATTTGGGAGAATGGCATTGAAACATGTAAAATATCACGTATGAAACGAGATGCCAGTCCAGGTTGGATGCAGGATACTGGATGCTTGGGGCTGGTGCACTGGGATGACCCAGAGGGATGGTATGGGGAGGGAGGAGGGAGGAGGGTTCAGGATGGGGAACACATGTGTACCTGTGGTGGATTCATTTTGATATTTGGCAAAACTAATACAATTATGTAAAGTTTAAAAATTAAATAAAATTAAAATATGTATATATAAATAGTGCTGAATATAGAAAAATATTTATTTATATTTAAATAAATAAATGAATAAATTTATTATAAAAAAAAGTATCAGCAGATACATGCTTGACTTTATCTTATAATCTATAGACAATATATTAGAATATGTAATTAATTTATATACCTTTTCCAAAGGAATACCTGAGAGAGAAGTAGTAATAAAGTTATAAAGACAGTAATTAATCAGATGAAATAATTTAGATTAAGCTTATCTCTCTCGAAGAGATAGGGGCTGGACTTTCCAGGGGAGAGTTCTTCAATTGGTTAAATGTCTGGATCCTGTGGAACTTTATTTTAAAAATGTTCTTACCATAGACAGCCAAAACCCTTTGATTCTTTCTCTACCCTTCAAGACTCTCAGCATGATGGCTGGCCTTTCTGGTTATTCTAGAAGATCCTAAGTCAAATCTGTAGTAAGACTAGCAGTCTTAAGCAAGGGACACCATAGTACTGATGGAAAGGTACAGCTTTGGAATCAGCTATAACTGAATTTGAATGTCACACCTTCTCTGTGAACTTGGGCAGATACACCCTACTACTTGAGCCTGAATTTCCATATACATAAAATGGGGATTACCATGCCTGCTTTATAGGATATTGTAAGGACTAAATGAGAGAAGAGTCGAGCACTAAGCATCTAGTAACTGCTCAATACTGCAAGCCCCCTTACCTTTCAACTCTCGAGTACCTTACCTTGTAAATATACCTCCATCACATACACCATTTCAAGTCACAGGTATTCAAAGTGGATTTTATACCTTAGTTTCATCGTTCATATTTCATCTTCTAGGTACTTCACTGGTGTAGTGAAGTCCTCTAATGTCTACTGCTGCTACTGCTAAGTCATTTCAGTCGTGTCCGACTCTGTGTGACCCCATAGACGGCAGCCCACCAGGCTCCCCCGTCCCGGGGATTCTCCAGGCAAGAACACTGGAGTGGGTTGCCATTTCCTTCTCCAGTGCATGAAAGTGAAAAGTGAAAGTGAAGTCGCTCAGTCGTGTCCGACTCTTAGCGACCCCATGGACTGCAGCCCACCAGGCTCCTCCATCCATGGGATTTTCCAGGCAAGAGTACTGGAGTGGGGTGCCATCGCCTCCTCTGATGTCTAGAGTCATTGAATTAATACAAATGGAAAAGCATAGAACCGAATTTCCTTCACACAGGGTTTATGTTGAACGCACTTTATATTGCATGGCATAATGGGGAATGGGGCTACCATGTATTATACTCCAAGGTGATACTAAATTCCACTGTGTAGTTAGGACTTAGGTTCTTTGTCATACTAAAGTCACACTTCAAAAAGCAAAAAAAAAAAAAATGTGGACTAACATTGTTATGTTGTTAATACCATGGAAAATAATCAGGTTTGATTTAATTAATTCATTAATTTCCCATCAGAGGTAGCCTTGTCACTTTCACAGGGACAGGGAATTAGTCCCTTTTAACGGATGTGGTTTCTTAGAGGCAAGGTTCTATATAGACACTGTGATTCTTATGGCCCATTCTATTTTCCCCACAGTTATCTAGACAGGATCAGTGTTGTTACCTCAAGAGTTATACAATGGAATGGGGGGGAGTTATAGGTAATCCCTTCTTCTGAACTAGCTTGAAATAAAAATTAAATGGGCCTTGAGCGTTTGTGAATTGCAGTGTTTCATTGGGGCCATGGAACACTAAGTGAGGCTCAGAAACAGGGTGTTAATTCAGGCCTAATCATTTAATTCCACTCTGTTATGTGCCGTATTTATTGCCCTCCTGGATCTGTTTTCTACAGCCTGATAAAGAGACAGTGATTCTCTGAAGCTCAGTCAGGGACCATTTTATTTATATCGTTAGTTAGTCCAATAAAAGCACTGGCTTCAGATTCCTGCTGTTACTTTCTGTTTTGTAGCCCTGTCATTAACTATGAAAATGCTGATGGTTTTTCATCTCTTGGGCTGGAGTTGCTTTGCAGTTGAAAGTGGAATTTGTAAGAAGAGGGGATGGTCTGATTAGGCTGATAGTAGAAAATTCCAGGTCGGTGTAACCAGATAGATGCAAACTGACTGGGAGAAAACTCAGGTTTCAGCTGCAAATGTGAACTTGCCTCTCTTAAGCATGTTGGTGTGAAAATTTGATTGACACTTTTCAGAGTGAACTTAAACATGTTTAGGCTGTGATTCTGTTTGTGACCCAGCCGAGTTTAAAAGGAATTTTTAATCAAAAACTTGTTGTGTCTCTATCCAAAATGAAAACAGTTCTAATCTCACACAAAAAGAAATGTAACATAGCTGTATCTACAGTTGTTTGTGTATATCAAGTAAAGGAGAAGTCATGAAAAACAGATCAAAAAAATGCAAAAGATCACACTTCAGATCTTCCTTTCCAGAAATAGTTTTAACCATATAGCTTAATTGATTAATTGATTGTTTTGTTAACAATCTATAAAGTGCCATAAAGAGGCCCAGAATGAGGAAGTGATGGTGGAAACAGATTTACAGAGGTCACTTGAATGAATGATTTGGCAATCAGATGATAACACAGGTGCATAACGTAACATACTGTGTAATTACCAATGCTTCCAATGGAGTTAATGTGTAGTTATGCATGTGATAATAGACATTATTTCATAGTAGATATGCAATTAGCTCATGTCCTTGGTGTGCAATGCACAAATGAAGCAAATCATTACTGTTGTTTCAGCGCTAAAAGATGAGAACATTTTGAGGCCCAACAGCCTCTTGACCAGACAGATCATCTTTTTAAGCCTTCTAAAGCATATATCCAGCAAGGAAATGTGAAAAGTAACCAGTCAATGGTTTCCATACTTATGATAGTGTTTATACGTTTGGAACACTTCACACTGAGGATAGTTGTATTTGAGGAATGTGGTTGAAATAACATGAGTAGATGTGCTTGAAAGTGTAAATGTAAATAGCCAAAAGTTATCATATTCTTACTGAAAGATAAGTGAATATTCATTCATTTTTCCAACAAAGATTTGTTTACCATTTTCTATGGGAGAAAGACAGTTAAAGATTAAGGTCATACCTCTAAGCACCAGCTGCAGCCTGCTGATTTGAGAAATCTTGCCAGTTCCAGTATGGCAGAAAGAGGAGGCAGAATTTTCCACAACCCCAAAAGCCATCTGAAGGGGATAAAATGAACAGTATGTGAAATTCTCTTAAGTATTGAGAGACATACCCTTGGACTGTGGAACATCTTTTTAGAGTATTTGCTAAGTCCTCATTGGCTCCACCCAACTACATGGATAGGGTGGGGCAGACAGGAGGGCTGTGCTGTGTACCAGGACATCTGAAATCGTTAACAGCACTTCTTTATAATTTATGAATCACTGTCTTATGCATGATCACATTTGACATTCCAAGCAAACTTGTGGAGCAGATAGGTAAGATATCTCCATTTTACAGATGTGGAAACTAAATCTCCTAGAGCTAATGTGGCTGGCCCAAGGTCAGCTATGGAGAAGATGGTAGAGTCAGGTCTTCTCATCCTTAATCCAGTGCAATTCCACTAAATCAGGATTGAGAGGAGGCTTGTAAAAAAAAAATAATAATAATAAATGGCCCTGCCAGCTCTAAAACTTTTCATCATTCTGTGGCAAATGTTAAATTGTGGATTTTAGAGAGGAAAGGAGCTTAGATAATTAAAAAAAGAATTTCAAAGATGTGGGGAGTGTGTGGGAGGGGGTCTAGAGAGAATGGTAGAGTCACTTGGGGCTGATGAAATGAAATGCTGGCTAGAGGGTGCAGCATTCTTGGGGTCAGAGGGTGTGCCAGCCACAGAGGGTCTGCAAAAGGACGCAGTGGGAAATATGCACTGAAGAGTAGGCAGTACCCAGATGGCAGAGTCCTTGAATGCCAGCTCGAGAGTCTGGCTGAAAGAAAGTGAGGAACCACTGAAAGTTTTGAGTAGGAGAATGATGTCATAAAAATGACTTTTATGAGGATTAGTCTAGTGGTGTGCAGAAAAAAGTAGCTATTGTTGGCAAAGACACAGCTATGAGACCACAGCAATTGTCTAAACATGAGAGAGAAACTAATACTGCTCAAGAGAGTATACAACCACAAGGATTTAATGATTCTCTGGTGAATTAGAAAAACAATTTTAAAATGTTCTAAAGTATTTAAATAAATCAGTCACAGCTGCTCTCCATTCTTAAGAAATAGCTCCAAATTAAGCTCAGCTTTTAGTAGACATGAAAAACAAAATTAGGCAGTCCTCTAAAATCTGGGACAATGGCCTATACTTAGTAAGTGCTCAATAATTTTTTTTAAATAATTTTGATGGAAATAGCATTCAATTCAATCAAGAAAAATCATATTTCTCTAGATGGTCAACTTTTTAAGACATTGATATTTCTGTTAAAATATGACATATAAGGCTGCTTTAATTTTTCTATTTATTTTAAATGTACGGGTATAGAAAAAATACATACTAAATTTGGAGGCAAGTAGAGAACTTTTTCTTTCTTTATAAGCTGAGTGATACTAAATAGGATAGTAATAGAAATTTGAAAAGGAATTTAATTTTTGATTTGAATCTAGAATATTATAGACATTTCCTAAGGGTCACAATTTCAATTAATTGAACCATGTGGTCTTAATATCAGTAAATTCTATTATTCCTACAGAGTCTTGGGTTAAATTATGAACTAAGATAAATGAGCTTTTGGAGGCACCTGATTCTTTAGTATAATCATCACACTGGCTGGGTACTCGTGATGAGCAGGTTCCTTAACATCTCTGGGCCTCCATTTTCCCATCTGGGAAATGGGGATGATATAATAGTGGCAGTACTTGCTCTCACAAAAGAACTGTATACATATTAGTCACTTTTGTGATTCATTCCTTATCCTTTCTGTGTGCCCCCTGCTTCTTCTCGTGCCCTGTACCTGCATGATGTCTTTTGAGCAACATTTCATTCTCCCCTCTCCCGTAGGAAAGGTTACCTGTCCTAAGTTACAGTTATCCTATTCAGCACACTAATTTTGGCTATTTGATCATCTGCTGCAGACCAAGATGTTAACAAATGTGAATATATCCATTTAGCAGTCATTCCCAACACTTTGTATTTTGACAGGACTTAAGAGGCTTAAGATTTCCCTGTGGCTCAGATGGTAAAGAATCTGCCTACAATGCAGACAACCCAGGTCAGTCCCTGGGTTGGGAAGATCCCTTGCAGAAGGGAATGGCTACCCACTCCAGTATTCTTGCTGGAAAAATCCCATGGACAGAGGAGTCTGGCAGGCTAGAGTCCATGAGGTCACAAAGAATCAGATACATTGAGCAACAAACACTTTCACTTTTAAGAGCCTTAAGCCAAACACTGAAAATGGTATTGATTTTAGTTTCTTCAGTTGTCTAGTGAGGAAGATTCTAGAGGGGGTGATGGAAGGAGGACCTAAATCTAGCCACACGTAAGACAGACTCTGGGGAGAGCCTGGCTTCGGGGTGGTCCCTTAGTGGCTCCATAACTGACACCCAAAACAGTTGGTGCTCCAACCATAAGCTGACTTCCCCTCAAAGTCAGCCCTGTGCATCAGGAAGTGTTTTCTAGTTAATAAAATGTGCTGCCATCCCTTTCACCTTCAGGAAACATAAAGGAAACCCTCGTTGAGTTCGCTATCTACACTTCCTATAGGTCTATAGCGTCCCATGTTCCAGCTGCAGTAAGGGCCCAGTGGGTCTTCCGCCTGCGTTTACAAAACCGGGCATTTAATCCACAGCCGAGCTCCCCCTTGCTGGAAAAGAGCTGCCTGCATCCCTGTACGACGGTCTGTTTCCAGTCAAACCAATGGTGGCGCTTGCTTCCCTTGGCCCTGGTGCCTATCTACAGCTGTGTTTACTGAAGTGCGACTGTAATTTGCTACAGCATGCCAGAGTATTAATAGACAATTATTTATTGCAAATCTGTACCATTTATACTGTTTACTGGCTGACACAATGTAAAATTTTGATCCAAATGTTAATGTGTCCATGACACTGCCTAATTCCATTCCATGCCATGGTTTTTTCTTTTCTAAATGAATCGAATTTGCAGTACAAGGAAATGGCATTTTTAATGGATGAGTGATTTACAACCTCAAACTTAGAAGGCTATTATTTGGGTAACAGGGAGAATTGACTAATTGCAATAACACAGCAAATTAGACAAATTTAGGATTGTACTGGGAATAAATTCATAGCGAGAAAATGAAAATAACTCACAAAGTTCTTAAAGGGTAACTGAATAAATCTCACTTTAGTTTTACAGGGGGATTGTATTTTGGTGGGGGGAGATCAGGTACTTTTGAGGCCAAACAGACTTATAAATATTCAATTGAGTAGAACATAGATAAAAATTACCTCTTCATAAAGAACCATATGTGTAGGAGAGAACACTTCCAATTCTCCAAATGTTTACTGAAATTGCCTACACAAATGTTTTCAGCAGTTGGATGAAAACAAAGAGCTTTATAGTTATGTGGTTTTTCATGAAAAAGACACTAATTTTAGCATATTTACCTTGTGTGGTGTTAAGCATGCAACACAATGCCAAGGAAGAATGATTTCCTAATAGAGATCCTCGTGATTTTTCAAAATAAAATATGTGCATCAGCAAAAATAATATTTCTTTCTTTCTGAGGTATTCCAGTTAGGTTGTTGATATCGATTCCTGTGATTCTGTTACCTCTGCCCACAGAGAGATTATTAAGATACAAACTGCCTCAATGCAGCTCTATTTAAATCTCTGGGAATTACACTGGGATGCCTAAACACAAGTTCAAAGTGAAGATTCCTTCAGCCTTTTAGTCCAGGTGGTCCCCACAAATTAATGAAGAGAGAAAACAGATTGGAGGAGGTGGGAGCTCTAAGAATAACGATAAAATATCTGTGTGTTCCAAATTACGTACAAAAGGGCCTTCTCTTCTCTAGTAGGCAAGATCCGCCCCTGCTCCCCGACTCCAGCGTCATTGATCCCTTCCTTGGTGTTCTTTCCTGCCACCAGTCTTATTCCCTCTCTTTCTGTTCTCCGCTGTCCAGCTGATCATCTTGCTAAATGTATGCTTGTCTGAATGGTCAGGATATGGCACAAGCACTTTAGCATGGGACACTTGATCCTTCTGAGCCTCTCCACACTCTTATGCTGGTCCCCTCCTGCCCCTGCCCTACCCGCCCAGAGCAGTCCCCCAACCCCGCATGTGAACAGCCAGATGGAGATAACTTGGGCTGCTTGGGACAGGCCATACATGTGGCTCTTTCTCTTTGGAGGGCCTTCACTCATTCCTGCCGCTTCCCTCTGCTTGCGATGCTCTCCCCGCTCTCTTTACCTGCTTCCTCCCGATGCTCCAGGAGTGGGTTCAGATGATACCTCTGGGAAGCCTTTGCTGAGCCCTCCGGGTGGATGGATGTCTCTGCCTCCCCTCTCAGAGAGCATCCACACCCAGGTGACAGCCTTGCTTCTTTAATCTCCTTCTTCACTGGGCTGGAGGCTTCTGGAGGGCACGACTTGTCCTCTTTCCTGGACTTGGCCACAGAGTAAACAGTAAACATATGAGGAATAAAAGAAATACCTCCCTTAAAAATCTACTTTGCCCCAGGCACTGAACAAGGACTGTGAAGAATGGAAAAAATGGTTTGCACGTGCTTCCTACTCCCAAATAGAGCTTTTAATTAAGTAGGGGTGATATAAGAAGGCCAGAAATAACAAAACAGAATTTGCTACAACCACAATAAAGGCAAATTTTGCTATAGGATTTCAGAAAATTGAGATTTGTTCTTTAAAAATCATTATCCTCTCTTTGTTCCTCTCTCATGTTCTCTGAAATCAAGCAAGTGAAAGTGTTAGTCGCTCAGTCATGTCTGACTCTTTGCAACGCCATAGACTACAGACCTCCAGGCTCCTCTGTCCATGAAATTCTCCAGACAAGAACTCGGGAGTGGGTTGCAATTTCCTTCCCCAGGGGATCTTCCAGGGATCTAACCTGGGTCTCTTGCATTGCAAGCAGATTCTTTATCATCTGAGCCACCAGGGAAGCCTGAAATCAAACAAATCGGAAATTAAATCCTTGTTCAACCACTTATTAACAATGGGATGCTAGACAGTTTACCAAAGCCTCAATTTCCTCATCTGCAAAATGAAGACAATAATATTTACCTTACAAGGTACCATGCCAATTAAGACATGGTGGGAAGGGTCAGTGCATAGGAAAGACTCAACAAATGGTGCTGGGAACAGCATCTCAAGTAGATATGCTACTTGACTTGTGTCCTCAGGCCTGCTCCACTGTACTTCAGCCGTTATTATTTAGCATCTCATTTTTCACCTGTCCAAGTGGGAGCCTTATCTGCTTACTGGCATATAGCCAATAGTTCATTTTTAAATTAGGTCACAATATACTCAGGTCCTTTCAAAACTGATTGTAAATTAATAATTGGAAGGGCTGCCTAGCTACTAATAGGCTTTCATTTGGTTCTTTTTGAAAATTTAAGGACTTAAAAACAGAAACCATACCTTACAATCTGCAGGTAGTCAATGACTTTCTGTTGAATTTGATTGGAGAACTGAAAAACCTGGATTATTTGTTCAGCACACATTTATTGAATTCTTGCTTACACCTTCTTACTGGAGCCATCTTTCCTTCCACAGACTTTTATCTAGAATAGAGAAATGTCAGGAAGAAATGGAAAGCAGTTAGCAACTGCAGCAATGTACACAACAGTGATGTAATGACTGGTTGAAATTGAATCAGACTTTAAGATTATTTGTACTGTCTGTGTCAGATAGAAGGACCAAATGCCACTGCTGTAACTTACGTGGTAAATGAAGCCAAGCCATATTAATAGTGGACCCAAGGCTATATAGTGATCAAGAAATTGAGTTGCAAAATTAGAGAGGCCTACACAGCTGTGTGACTTTGTACTGATCTTTTAAAATTCCAGGTTAGGGATTGTAAAATCTACTTTGGGAGATTACTTTGTGACTTAATTGAGACAAGTCTATGGGTCACAAAGAGTTGGACATGACTGAAGTGACTTAGCACGCATGCACGCATATATAAAACACCACGATAAGAACTCAATACATGGATATTTTTATTATCATTTTGAAGATAAGTCATGGAATCTGTGGTATTTTAAAAGACATAAGTTAAGGATGCCCATTTCAGAGAGAAGATTTTTACATTATTCTTACTTGACTGAATGCCCTGGCCGTAATTATTAGACAGTGTGACCTTGCCTTCCTGCAGACTGCCAAAGAACGAGGCAGGTGTTAAACACACATGGAAGGAGAAAGATCAATAGACCCCACGGCCCTAAATAAATCAATGCAAACAGAAATTTGGCATTGTTTATAATCAGCTACCACCTTCAGTACGTGTGACGTCGCTTAGTCTTGCTTTCTTTGCCATCATGCAAAATTAGAATGCAGAAAAATTAAAGACATTAAAAAGGAAAGAACCATTTTTTAAGCTTTATCTCAGAAAGCCTGGAGAGCAGTTTGGCTCAGGCCTGTGCATTCAGGAAGAGCCTCCAATTTAGTTTTTGAACATCTTTTCTAACCTGTAACTGCCCACAAAGACACAATGGCAGAGTTAAAGAAAGCACACATCTGACAAAATTCAACCTGGGTCCCCACGCTGGATCACAAGGCTTGCAACAAACTATTAAGGAACACTGTTTACACGTTATTTAAATGTCTTCAGAACAACAGTTATCTCGTCCAAAACATTTTGTGTTAAAGGCATGACATCTGTATATTTTATTCATTGAAAATATATGCCACAAGCTTTGCAGCCCTGTTTAGATGTTTCTTCACTTGGTAATACTCAGAGCTTCTAGAAACAGGAGTAGCTGAGCCACTATCTTGACATGTCAGGGCTCACGCCCTTCCTAACTCACTCATCTGGTTAACACTTGATTTGATCAACAGGGGGAAGCCACCCTTTTCCCTATTAAATGCATTTATCTTACTTTCACAGCCCATCCAAGAAGAAAAGCCATAAACGAGATATATTGGTTAAGAGCCAGTTTTTAATTGTGTCCAATGGAAGAATTCCTTGGGAGTTGTGTAGGGGTGTATCACTGATGAAAATCAAGAGGAATTCAGATTTTATATTATTTGTTCTAAACCAGAACATTTTACTTATTATTCATAATACACGTTGAAAGCAGACACCAAAATGGCTCATTTGGAGCATTTCTGTGCTCGCTCACTAACGTACATTAACGCCAGTACACATTCTGTATTACGGATCCATAAAATGCATTTGCATAATATTGAAATTATAATCCCAAATGTGTAGTAAAAACCTTTATGAAAAATTGTTACTGCTCAGCTACTATACAGTGGCTAATTTTTAATCTTCAGCCTCTCTGCTGCGAGTTAAGATAGGGTATTCTTTAAATAAAAACCTCAAGAATAGAAGCCTGGAACAGAGCCCTCCTTTCTTCTAAGTAGGATATTTTTAGGTGGAGGAATATAATCCCTACTGTGTTAAACAGTTGCCTTCACAGTGATCTTGGCCTTTTTTGGCACCCCACTCCAGTACTCTTGCCTGGAAAATCCCATGGACGGAGGAGCCTGGTAGACTGCAGTCCATGGGGTCGATAAGAGTCGGACATGACTGAGCGACTTCACTTTCCCTTTTCACTTTCATGCATTGGAGAAGGAAATGGCAACCCACTCCAGTGTTCTTGCCTTGAGAATCCCAGGGACCGGGGAGCCTGGTGGGCTGCCATCTATGAGGTCGCACAGAGTCAGACACGACTGAAGTGACTTAGCAGCAGAAGCAGCAGTCTTGACTTTAGATTCAGTTGAGCACTATCACTAATTCACCAGCCTCACATCAGCAGTGGGAAGAGGGTTTCTCTCATGACCCCGCTCAAGGGTCTCTGCTGAGCCCAGGAAGAAGCCATCTAGAAAAGAATCCCAGTGATTTAGGTGGCAAGTAATTTTGGCAGAGAATCCACTGGCCATGATTTCTTGATCCTGTCTCTGTGCTCACTGCTGTGATGAACTCTTTTTTTTTTTTTTTTTAAGATATATATATTTTTAATGTGGACCATTTTTAAAGTTTTTACTGAAATTGTTACAGTATTGTTTCTGTTTTATGTTTGGGGTTTTTTTTAGCTGTGAGCCATGTGAGATCTAGCTCCCCAACCAGGGGTCAAACCTGCATGCCCTGCATTGGAAGGTGAAATCTTGACCACTGGACCCCCAGGGAAGTCTCTGTGGTGAACTCTTGATTAGATTATAACAAAGAGCCCTCATATTGTTTCAATGAGGTAAATATATACATCATTCCTGATGAAACAGACTAAAAATGTTGAACCCTTTCCAGGGTCTCTCATCTCTCACAGATAGACCCATACCTGTTAACTCCCATATTCCAAGTGCTGAACCCAACTACAGTGTTAAGTACAAATGCTTGATTCTTCCTTCAGGTGATTCCACAGTCGTGTTTTCAAATAATTGTCAGAGAGCTCTAGCTGAGACTTTCCAGGATTAATGTTACCGAATTACATTTCTGCTAGGCTTTATTGACATAGCTCTTAATAAAAGGAGCCCCGTGGTTGGGCTGAACACTCACCTTGTACCCAGAGAGTGTTTCCCCTACGGAAGTGGTCATCTCTTGGTCATTGGCCCCTCTTGCCTTTCCCATGCTCCCAGGAGAAGTGCAGGCTCCTGTGCAACCCCATGAAGCTCTATTCAATTCACGTTTACACAGTGACCAAACTGCAAAACAAGAACGTGTTCTCCAGTGCCCTCTCACAGGGCTCTGCCACCTTCTTCCTCTTCTCTTTCTTCTGAAATTTCAAGCTGCTGGAAGGAGAAGAGAAAATCGGAGTCAAACAGGCCTGCCTTCACTGGATCCCACCTTGTACTAGGGGTTTTCCTGGCAAGGATGGAGGGAGAGCAGAAATGAGACAGAATAGATCTCTTACTTTATTTGTGGAATTTGGGCTTGGAAAAAAATTTTTTTTTTCTTATTTCCTTAGTCATTTATTTTGGTTTGTTTAATAGGTATACAACGCAAGTCCAAAAGGTATAATAGTTCAAAAGTTATTTTTTATACTGTGGAAAGTCTCTTTTCTATTTCTTAAAACCAACAGGATATTGATATTCAACATCAATTATTCAACAATGATATTTATTGTTGAATAAATATCAACAATTATTCAATGATAATATTTTCATTTTTTCATCTATTAGTATCTTTGAGATTCTTTTTTACAGGGACACATAGAGCTGCCTCTTTCTTTTAAAGGCATATGTGCCTTAACTTATTTAATCAGTCTTCTTTTGATGGATATTTAAGTTGTTCCCTGTAATTTGCTAGTATAAACACTGCTCCAATAAATTACCAATTCATATCACCAATTCTGGAGAAAGCAATGGCACCCCACTCCAGTACTCTTGCCTGGAAAATCCCATGGACGGAGGAGCCTGGTAGGCTGCAGTCCATGGGGTCGCTAAGAGTTGGACACAACTGAGCAACTTCACTTTGACTTTTCACTTTCATGCATTGGAGAAGGAAATGGCGACCTACTCCAGTATTCTTGCCTGGAGAATCCCAGGGACGGAGGAGCCTAGTGGGCTGCAGTCTATGGGGTCGCACAGAGTCGGACACAACTGAAGCGACTTAGTAGCAGCAGCAGCATCAACAATTCATCACCTTTTGAAATGTGTGACTAGATCTGTAAGATATGGTCCTGGAAATATAACTGTAGGGACAGAGAGATGTACACTTAAATTTGAGTGGATTTTGAAAAATTATCCATCATAGAGATTTAACCAATTTACAGTGCCCCCTTTCCCCAACCCACTAGCAACATATGAGAGTTCCTTAGCTTAACCTTTCAGATCAGGAGGGTCTGGTAAGCGATGACTAGGACTTGAGAGAAGATGGATCCTGAGGAGGACTGTATGGAGGCCTGGCTTGGTGGATGGCAGCTGGACTGTAGGGGCATGTGACAGTTAGAAAGACCGGGAAACTCTTCATGAGCCCATTCTATCCATTTCAAACTACTCTGAAACAAACCCAAACATATGGGTCTCCTGTCTGCTTCTAAAAGTCTCCAGGAGGTAAATTCCACAGCTTTCTTGGATAAACTATTTGGGCTTCTCACAACTCTTCTGAAGGTCAGGACATTTTTCCTTATGTGTATGTAGTATAAATCTTTCCTGCACACATCCACTTGTGGAAAACGTGTCTAATATTTCCCCAAAGCAATGCAAGTTCAACTAAATAGGCAACATGATGCTATAATTTCATGGCTAGAGTATGTATCCTCTTTTTTAGAAAATAGCATACATCTCCTAAATCATTTTAGAGTGATTTAATGCATACATGAGGGATACCATGAGTGTTTTTTTTAACCCTGTGTTTAATGTAGCTATGGACTTTACAGAGACTGTGTGTATGTGTGTGTACATTTTAAAATTTTGCTACCCTCTCTTGTTTTACTCCTCTTATATATTCTAATCATAGAATTATCTTACTTTCTCATTAGATGCTGATTAATATATAGCTTTCTTAATAACACTTCCAATATCACTTCTGCTGAATGAGAAAATGGTGATGTAACCCAGAGGTTTGTTATTTCTGAGTGTATCTTTCTTCCTCTGCTGAGATACAATAACTATTTTAAGAACATTTGGCATCCAAAAAATCTCAGCATTGTGTAAATTAAAACATCTGCTTATACTTTGACATCCTCATTCTTCAAAGGTTAGTTGGATTTGCGGTTGCTTTGTTCAACAAGACTGCTCTTAGAGCCCAAGGATGCACATTTAATTATTGGGAAGATATGTTTGACAGAGCTGTGGGGGAAAAAAATTACCCTTCATATTCACACCAGTATTAACATTTTTATAGAATGAGATTGCCTGAGAGTCAAAGAAGGGGGAAACTCCATGAAAATAAATATGAATCTATTTGGTCACTGGTCTTCTTCTGCTGATTTACAAGACTTCAGCCAGCGATTCTTCGCTCTGATGCCTAGAACTCATCAGTTCGCTCTCACACTGGCATTGCTGATTTCTGCTGAGGTTAAAGGCAGCAAAGTAAACTCTGCTTCCAACAATAAATAACAGAGGGAGTTATTCTTTTCACTCAAACAGGCTTTAGATCACAGCAGACAACTACAGCCAGGTGCATTTAGCTACATTTGTCATTGCCACGAATGCAAAACATGTAAAGAATCTGCAGCAAAGGGGTCCCTAGCGAGCCCTTTCCCCCCTGGAATATTCTTCCATCCCCAACTGTGGTCGAGCTGAAGTCACCCAACACCAGGAGGAAGGGCCGAGGTGCCTGTAGGAACAGCAGCATCTCCCGACCGGTTTGTTAATTTACACAGGTCACTGGTGCCAGCTAGCAGATTGTGCCCTGGAAGGCTTTCTGTGTCTCTGGCCAAAGACTGGTAATCTCCCCGGGCAACGCCGAGATAACACATGTCAGGAGGCAGCAGTGGCTGGTGAGCCAAGTCATCACTCACCTCGCCCCACCGCCCCTCCTGGCCCCCTCTTGCTGCAGTCATTTCATGGCCATTCCGGAAGCCACAGACCTTAGCTGTTGGATTGGCGGGAGTGGGGGAGGTAACGGAGAAGCGGGATACAGAACACAGGCGGCCAGAGGGATTTGGTGAGGCAGGAACCAGCAGGTGAACAATGACTCATTTGGAACCGAGCAGCTGGGGGTGTGTCATCTGCATGTCAGAGACCCTTTGTTAAGGTGGCTTGCCCAGCTGTGTGGGCGCATCCGCGTGGGAGCTGCCGTGGGGCGGGAGATGAATTCTCAGGAGAGCGCAGTTACTTCCTATCTAATTTGTGCACAAGTTAGGGGAAGGCGCGCTCATCCGGGACCTGCTGCCGCTGAAAGGCTGCGAGGTTCTGAGATTTATTTTCCTTCCGCCAAGTATATTATTTCCAAACTCATCTTTTCAAGATCTTTCAAATTCACTTGAAAATGATTTAACAATTTAATGAAAACAACACTGAGACAAAAGCCACGTTGATGCGGGGCAGAGGTAAGGCTGGGTTGGAAATGAGTGACGAACCTCGTAATGAGGTGTGCAGCTTTGTATATTAAGCGATTTCTCTGCGGTACTTTTCCAGATGTGATGGAATACATTTATTTTTGTGCTCATCTGAACTGAAATAATACAAATGAGATAGTAAAAAGATATCATTACGTGCAGAAGTAGGAGAAGAATTTAGAATCCCAATTCCGTAAGTTAACAGCTGTGCATGAAGCAATTGGAAACTGCTTCCAGTCTGCAGGTTGCCGGGGAGCCTCTGTCAAGCTCGTATGGACCAGTGATGATCAACGTGTGAATCCTGCATGTAGATAGTTCAAGGCGACTTTATTTCAGACAAAAATAAATAGCTAGTAGTAAGAAGTCCTTCCCCACCTAAAGCCTGCAGTATGGCTGAATACAGCTACTGTGGTAGTGCAATAAAACGGGATGAGTTTTAAACTACCAGATGGTACCCTGTACAGTGCCTGAAATAAAATGGAGAATTAGGGTGCCCTAAGGTGTGCACAGGAAAGGCAATTACATGAAATAAATGGGCCTCAGGCCTACAGGATGCTCAAGTATGCTACACAGGAGACAAATAGTACATCTGGTGAACAGATTTTATCACACACTGGAAAGCCATAAAGCACACCGTTGAATATCGGATCCGCATCTCACAATGACATTTTACCTGTGTTGGTATTCAGTGCTGTTTATTTTAAAAGGTGCTGTAATCTCAATGATGTGTTTTAAAAGCTTCCTTAACATTGTTTTCGACTATGTACTATTTTGAGGGGGA
>NW_011495022.1:4119920-4125795 GCF_000754665.1 Bison bison bison | reverse complement strand
AGGGGGATAGATTGATACAAGGCAATGAGATTTTGTGGACAAATAGCCACTCTGGTTGCAGGAGATTGTGTTTTTTCTTTCATTTATCACATTGCTGATGTGATTTTAGTAATAGGATTATACTTGTCAGCACTCCCTGTTTGGGAAAATGCCAACATATTTTTAATGCTAGTTCCCACATCTCCATTTCATTGTCTGTAACTGCACTAGAGTTTCCCTCCTCACCCTACCTCCTTTTTCCTAAGCCTCAAAGAAAAACCAATTTTAGGTGGTGGGGGTTTGCGAGGAGAATTCATTGGCACAAAGCCCTTTCTTCTTTCTTGTCCACAAATGCAAATCTGTTTTCTGTTTGAAAATTGTGTGTTTCTTTTCTATTGTAAAAAGACCAAGGAACACACAACATTCATTATTGTTTTAAGAGTTGCTGTAATAAAATCATCTCACTACTTAAAGATAGTTTTAGTGTCCCTCCTAGGATTCATTCTGGCTCTGATAATTGGGTAATTGCATCCCCTCCCCCACCAATAAATATTTTCACCCAATTAAGTTTAAAACGATAATAAATTTTAAAGAATTATAGTCTAAAAATTCATACCCTAGAACCAGTATTAAGTATGAATATTTATCTTAAGCTGTGGAGCAGGGCAGCCTGTTTAAATGTTTCTCTACCTCTGTGCAGCGTCCTTGCTTGAGAGCTGCCACTGGCAGTGTGGATTCCCTGAGTGCCGGGTGTGAGGTAAGGGAGCCCAGAACTAGAGCCTTTCACTGCCTGAACTACCCCTTGACTTCCACATTCCAGTCCTTCTTTGTTTCCAGATAGCATTATTCAACCCTTCAGCCACTCACTCACTCACTCCTTCCCTCATTTGTTCATTCATTCCTGTCCAGTAACTTCTAATCCAGAGATGAGGCCCATGCCTGGAGCTGAGGCCAGATGTGGAAGGCTCACAGGATCCACAAGGGAGCTACTTGTGCAGGGCTCACTCTCGACTCCTTCCCACGGCTCCACAAACCAACGTGTCCAACTCAGCTTTCCAGGGCTTCATTACAAGGTAAGCCCTCTGCTGCATAGACGCTCAATGCTAAAGGGCAGTCAAGTGACCCAAGGCACTAACCACGTCGTTCGCATGTGTAGTAAAGCTCCAGCCCGCTAGAGACTCACAAACCTCCTGTTCCCTCCTTAACAAAGAGAAGTGCAGTCACAGTGCTCAAAGCCAGTAGCTTTTGGCAGCAGTCATACATGGGGCCCTGGAGCCAGCAGCAAGGACAGAAGGACACCACCGGCACAGCCAAAGGCCAGATCTGTTGTTGTTGTTGTTGTTTAGTTGCTAAGTTGTATCTGATGCTTTTGCGACTCTATGAACTGTAGCCCACCAGGCTACTCCATCCATAGGATTTCCCAGGCAAGAATACTGGAGTAGGTTGCCATTTCCTTCTCCAGGGGATCTTCCCAACCCATTGATCAAACCCACATCTCTTATGTCTCCTGCCTTGACAGGGGGATTCTTCACTGCTGAGCCACCAGGGAAGCCCCACGTCAGGTCTGGGAGAAGGGAAAAGAGCAAGAAAGACTTGGTGCAGCTGCAGCAGGAGAGAGAAAGAGGCAGGGAACTGTTTACTAGGGGAAGAAAGAGAACCAGGAGAGACTCAGGATGCTCAGCTGGTGGAAAGGAGAAACCGACCCTGGATCCCGGGGACAGGCAAACCGTGAAAGTATTCCTGGGCAGCTCCCTGTCTTCCCTCTACCATCACTTGCCACAGATCTGCTGCATCCTGTCATACTCGCTGCCCCCTCCTCTAAGCCAGCCAGTTCTATCTTGCCGCCACCAAGTGCTCAGATGGGCTCTTCCCTGGTCCCCCTCCGCCTCCTTCATCACCCATCTGTCCCATTCCCACACTCTACGACGAAGGTGAAGTTCATGGTGGCACTGGGTGCCCAGGTGGTTGTACTACAAATGAAAAGTGGTGAGAGAAAAATGGCTTGAAAACACAAAAGCAGAGGTGTTAACGATGATTTAAGGTGCTGACTTCTATGAAAGAAGACTGTGCCAGTGATATGATGAGGTTGGTGGAAAAAATATAGGATATTTAGAGAAACTTTAGCTTCTAAAGCTCTGCATAAATTTCAACAATTTTTGAGGACATCATCAGGGAAGTTGTTTTAAAATCAGGATTATAATACCTGAAACAATATCCTGAAAAAATTCAGAATCTAGTAAACTTTGTTCTTCAAAACATTTCAGATAAGTGGCAGTGTTTGTGGTGGCAGTTGAGGCAAATGAGGCAAGCAGGAAACACCCTAAATTTTGAAGTTCAACAGCTGAGCAGGAGTTAAAACCAATCTGATATTTGTCTCACTGCATCAGATGCAGAACTGATCAACAAGATGGCAATAATGTGTGATGTTTTATTCACTTTCAAATACTTAAATTGATTTTGAAGATTTCATTTGGGAAATAAAAGTAATGCATTTAAGAAAATAGCTTATTTAAGCCAAGGGCAGAAAGAAGATGACAAGAAAGAATTTGCAGGGAATTTCTTTTGTGTCTGGATTCAATTTTTACTTATTCAGATTTTTCATCAGTTCTTGATCAGCCCACAAGTTGCAGGCTAGGATTGCATCAGGGGAAGGCGATGTGGATAGCCATACATTCCTAGGAGGCTAGGAAGGGCAAGTGTGTAGAAGTGTGAGTTCTTGTTAGGAAATCTGTAAGTCAGTTCCTGTGGTGTTTTTCCAAGGTCACGTTGGACCACAGGTGGCTGCTTGCTGCCTAATGCCCTCTTGTCCTGAGGCAGAGTAGCTGAAGAAGGGATCAGACCAGAATTAGCCAAGGTTGCAGGGAGCCCCCCCTCCCAGGTGGAAGTCATCTGAGCAGGTGCAGAGAAAGGTCGTTTCCATGGCAGCCATCACTAGGCGCTCTGCCCGGAAGGCTGTCTGGGACTTGGCGGACTGGAGGCGAGAAGTGAGCATCTCTGCCCGGCGCTGCTGCTCCAGCAGTTAGCAAGTCACCCCCAGCTTCTCAGAGCAAGGCCTTCCAGCACAACGGATACAGTGGAGTGCGAAGGTCTCACGCCTGCTAGGTTTCTAGCTCTGTAACCTCAGGCACATTTCTTCACCTAAAAACCTCAGTTCTTCACTCTATAAAGTGGACATGAAAATAGTAGTACCTTCCTCATAGAACTACAATGAAGAATAAATGAGATAATCCAAATAAAGTGCAAAGTCTACTTCCTGGCTCACAGTAGGAGCACAACAATTTTTAGCTCTTGTTATAAACAATAATTGGAGAAGGTAATTGGAGAAGGCAATGGCACCCCACTCCAGTACTCTTGCCTGGAAAATCCCATGGACGGAGGAGCTTGATAGGCTGCAGGCCATGGGGTTGCTAAGAGTCGGACACGACTGAGCGACTTCACTTTCACTTTTCACTTTCATGCATTGGAGAAGGAAATGGCGACCCACTCCAGTGTTCTTACCTGGAGAATCCCAGGGACAGAGAAGCCTGGTGGGCTGCAGTCCATGGGGTTGCACAGAGTCGGACACGACTGAAGCGACTTAGCAGCAGCATAAACAATAATGCTCCAGGCAAGAAGAAATGAATTAGAGATGTAGAGAGAACGAGAGGAAAATGACGCTTTCTTTGGGGTGCTGTAGAAAAGCGTCAGGAGGCGTATAAGAGATAAAAAGACTTGGAGGACGGCACAGTAGGGTGGAGGACACACAGGTGATGACAAATAGAATTCTATCAGACTCACTCTCCCCTTGACGTTGCAGGGCTCCTTAGCACCATGGAGCCATTAGCCAAGGAATGGGACTTCTTTAGGATAGAGAAAAACGATGAACATGGAAGAGTAAATCTGAAACTGTGCTAGAAGCCAGTTGGTGGACCGTGATAATTGTACGACAACTCACCCAGCAGTTGTTGGGTGTGGTGAAGGGGGGAGCATAGCTATCATGGTACATGTGGGTATAAAAGCTGGAGAAAGGGGAGATGGCCTCTGAGGGTAATTGTTGGCTATTAAGAAGAAAAGTGAGAACAACTTATCATCACAGGGTTATTGCTAATGCCATTTGAAGCTCCTTAGAGACCATGGGACCTGCAGAGTCTCAACATGTAGATGAAGATGATGCAATGGAAAGATTTTGTGCTTGCAGGAAATTGGTGACATTGAGAATAGGAGAATGAATGTAAATGGTATTAGATGCTGGCTTTCGTTTCTTCTTAAGGTAACAGAGTAAAATGCATTTTAATTTGCAGGGAAAATAAGAAATGTAATGAAAACATGGGAATTGAATTAACCTAGAGATTCTGGCGGGTCACAGTCCATGGGGGTCACAAAGAGTCAGACACAACTGAGCGACTAAGCACACACAGCACAGAGATAATTCTAAACTGTACTGAAGATGAAAAGGATTGAAAAAAATAGCTGATGTGTCAAAATGCATCAGCAGTAATGTTGGATGAAGCAAAACGAAACTAAATTGTAGAAATATTTGCATGTCAATCCCATCAATTAAACAAATCTGAGATGTGTAAGGCCTAAGGAGCAAGACTTTGTTGTTTAGCTGTTTGTTCGTTTGCTGTTGATATATAATTGACTTAAAATATTGTATTAATTTCAGTGGTACCGTATAGTGATTCAGTATTTTTATACATTATGAAATGATCACCATGATAAGTCTAGTTACTGTCTGCCACCAAACAAAGTTACTACAGTATTACTGACCACATTCCCTATGCTGTACATTATATCTCTGTGACTTATTTTATAACTGGAAGTCTGTACCAACTAATCCCCTTTCCCTATTTTCCCTATCCCCCATCCTCCTCTCCTCTGGCAACCACCAACAAAGACCTTACTATATATATAGCTGCCTGTTCAGTGCTGAACAGGGGAATGACAAATGGGATTTCTCTAGGCTATACAGAAGAGAAATAGGAAGAGAGAGGCTAGAAGTTTATGAGAACAATCTCCATGAATAAAAACTCCATATATGTACATAATATTTTTGTAATATAATTTTTTACAGACTTCTGTTTTCGCACTACCCTTTTTCAGCTTACAGTCTTGAATTCTAGTTCTGTCTCTTTGACTCCATTAACTCTCCTGTTTGAAAGATGAGTTACCAAATTCACTTACTTCTATCCATATACTCATTTCTTCAATGCATCTTTACCAAGCATCGGTTACATCTAGGGCCCTACACTAGACATTGAGTGGCATGATCCCTACCTTCAGAAAGCTTACAATCCATATAAAAGGCAGCTGTACACAGATAAGTAAATAGGAATTCTGTAAAGACAGTGTTTTGAGGTATGGCATATGAGGCAGGAGCTATGCATTTTCAGATTTTAGGATTTTAACAAGGAGAGCAGGATTGTGAGAGGGTATTCAAGGATGTGAGAGAGACGGGAATGAGCCAAGATGATTTCAGGAAGTGACAGGAAGTGGAGAGTTCAGGAGAGTAGAAGAAGCACCATTCAGTTACACAAGGCCCCGTTTGCCACAGGATTGGTTCTACGTAATACAAAGGGATTGCTCTCAGCAATGTGGGCAAAAGAGAGACCAGTAGGCCTGGGAGGAGATGACAGCAGCTTGAAAGGAAACTGTAGCAGAGGGAGTGGAGTTGAGGGGCCACGTTTGAAATGCTGTGGGGGTGGAATCAACAAGACAGAATGACCTGTGGGGTGTGGGGAGTGAGGAAGAGGTTGGAACACAAGATTCTTTTCTGAGTCCTCATTCTCTTTAACCTTTCCCCCATGACACTGTTCACTACGGCGGACTTCTTGACGCTCTCTTCTGCTTCATTTAATGAGGCAGCGCTATCTCACTTCTCCTTCTGGTTATGAGCAAAAATTTGATAAATGACCTT
>NW_011495022.1:4116434-4119820 GCF_000754665.1 Bison bison bison | reverse complement strand
GACACTTGGCCCTTCATTCCAACACTCATCTCTCTAAAAGATTAAGTGATTTATGTGACTCAGGTCAAGTTGGAGTTAAGTGCTAGGTCTGAGACCCTGCAACTTATCTACCAAGTTGAGTTCCATCCTCCAGGGAGGAGAAAGGGGGAAGAGGTTTTGGTTACAGGTGTGTACAGATGTAAGCCGAGAGAACTGAAAGGTTTCTAGAACTCTCTTGGCTGGGGAACGTAATGCTTCATACTGGCAGGCAAAAAGAGTTTAAAGTTCATTCCCAAGGTAGTGAGTTTTAAATAGAGATATGATTTGGAATGATGAACATATAAATCTTCTTCCCAAGCTTCAGTGTGAAGCACTAGTTTGATCCAACAGACAGCAATGAGTCTTTAAGAGCTGTAATGGCCCATCATGTCAGAGGATATTTATGGATTTACAGTCTTCAGATATCTGGATCTTGAGCAAGCATGATAAAAGCCCTCTGAATTTTTTTTGTTTTTGCACAAATAAATGAGTGCCTAGCTAGCTGTGTTCTTCAATTAAATGACTCAGCCATTGTTCACTTGTGAAATACTCAAGGGTCCTAGTCTACATTTTGGAGGAAAGTGCTGTTATACTTCTGTTGGATGAACAAAGCAGCTTGGGGCTATAGGAAATCGCTAACTTCTTTTTTGTTTTTCATATGGCTAACTTAATAAGAAATACGTTGCTGAGTACAAGTTTTTATGACAAGCATTTCTTAGGTCATATCTCTAGCGACAAACAGGGACGACAGGAGCAAAACTGTACTGTATTAAGGAGAAAAACTGACTTGGGACATAGGTCGATAGTCTTAGGAGCCATTTTGCTAGACTCTTAATTGATGGGATCTACAAGCGAATCATTGTGCAAATGGAAATCCTGCCTATTGAATCATTGAGTTCTCCCATTCCCAGCAAGTAGTTGCAAAACATTTTTGCTATTTTACAAGTCTTCTCCTTGGATATGGAGAAAAATTGTTATTCTCTGTATCTTTTTGAAATGCTTGCCATGATATGGAATTCAAGTACTCCCTTTCATTCAGTGTTTGAAACAAAATACTTATTTTATAAATAAGGCTTTTCCATAAGAAGTTGGTACTAAAATAGTTGACTTCCCCAGAGGATGTTCAGGCTCCGCAGGTATTCTGTATGCCAGAAGGCAAGCGCTTTGACTTACTTAAAACCAGGGACCCAAAGGTTTCCTGATTTGTGTCAGAGTGGTAAATCTGGGTCCACAAGGATCATTTCTTTTAGAAAATGCTTTCTCAGTCTATACTTCTTGTGAGATCAGTGTTGAGAAAGGGCGGGATATAATGTCTTTCCCTTGTTTTAGGGGATTGACTTGGGAGCATCTCATACAATGATGGAGCAAGGTCTGAAGCAAAGTCAGAGGGCCTGGGGCCGGCTGCTGCCAGCACCACCTCTGCCCTCCAGGCAGTCTCCCAGATCCCAGGTAGCAGGCAGAGTTCTCTAGTTTGCTATCGTGAGAACTAGGAGATTGAAAACTGGAGGGTCGATGGGGGAGTTGGACCTTCTGCCTCTGCCAGAGGGACCCATCTTGCCTTCGAGTCAAGTCTTTCTGGTTTGTTACTTTACCTATTAAAGAAAAACCCAGCCTTTCTGAAGATGAGCAAGCTCAACTTCCATTTATATGTGATTTAATTGACTATTCAGAGAATACTAAAAAGCCATATGTAATGGAGGCTCCCCTAGGAATTACATAGAATTCCAACCATATATACTAGCAAACATTTAAAGAAAAGTAGAAGACTGGCACATTAGAGGCACTGGGGCAGCAGATATGAAGACGTGGTTCCAAAGGGAAAAAGGAATCAATTTTCAAAGCTGAATTCTAAGTCCTCTAGAGTGGATCTTCAGGGAGACTCTAGAATCAATGTTAGGAACTGAACAGCTTTTCAGGTCTATGAAGCTATAAACATTTCCTTGGTTGTGAAGACATCTGATCCCCAGGCAAGGGGAGAAACTCATGTGGCTTTCTCTAACTCTTTAAACTGCCTCTAATCCAGACGACTGGGTGAAGGCTTACAGGGAGTGATGAAAAGCCTTCCTCAAGTTTTCCAGAGTCTTGCTAGTATTGTCCTCTAGTGCAACCACCAACTCCACCTGGACTCAAGGCTCAAGTGATTGGCAATGGTGTGCTTAGGTCTAAGGTGTTATCCTTTCCTTCTGGCCACTAGACTTACTTGGGTAAGCAATGGACACCAACAAAGACCACTGAGCAGAGAAGGGGCATGAGTGGAACTGTGTTCTAGAAAGATCACTCTGGCAGCAGTGTAGAGGATGGAATTAGAGCAGGAAGAGGATGATGGCAGGGAGCAGAGTCAGAGTTTTTCATATCCTTCAAGTGAGAAATGATGAATATTTGAAGAAGGACAGTGGCACTCACACTGGCCCACCCATGACTATAGTTATTGGTGTTAAGAGAAACCATGGGCCTAAAAAAACCCCTCCACATGACCCCAGACCGTGTTATGCCCATCTTAATGGCCTCAGATCTATGCCTACTTTCTCCCATGGGATCTTCCACCCCTTCCTCAAACATGAGTCTACATGTCATAAGCATGTCTGCCTCTAATAGGTTTTAATGGGCATTCCTTACTATAAGAGACTTGTGATGAATTTATGGTTTTGGCACAGGGCCATTTCCTCATCCTGCTCATAATTAAACCCGGAAGAATCTATCACATTTAACTTCTGATGACAAAGACAGGTAGGGCAAGGATGGGCACATGATGACAGCCCAGTAAACAGCCTTTCTCTTTTGGGCTGAGTAAGGTCAGGAGGGAACTCCACAGCTAAAATCAGTGTGGACTCACAGAATAGTGAGCAGATAATTATTACAGCTTTATACCCAGCACTTGCTTTGTACTAGACTCTGGGCTGTGTTTTGTATATATATTTTCATTTATTTCTCACAAAGCCCCTGCGAAGTGGGTAGTCAGTATTCTTATTAAACAAAGAGAAAAACCAAGGCTTAAGGGGAATTTAAGAAACCCTGAATACACATTAAATGTGTACATTGTTACATGTCAATTATATCCCAATAAAACTGGGAAAAAATACAGAGTCTATGGCACACACAAGCCAAAAAACAAAGCTTAAAATTTCACAGGTAGTATGTTGGCAGAAAGAAAGTGAAAGTGAAGTGGCTCAGTTGTGTCTGACTCTTTGCCACCCTGTGGGCTGTAGCCTACCGGGCTCCTCCGTCCATGGGATTCTCCAGGCAAGAATACTGGAGTGGGTTGCCTTTTCCTTCTCTAGGGGATCTTCCCAACCCAGGGATTGAACCCAGCAGAGCAGAGGTTCAAATCCAGGTCTGATTCCTGAGCTCAAGCTCCATGACCTTGTGTC
>NW_011495022.1:4094140-4116334 GCF_000754665.1 Bison bison bison | reverse complement strand
TGTCATGAAGACATGGACACCTTGTTGTTGCCTGTACAGATGCTAATCTATTTCTGTACAACCCCATGGTGTAAGTGAAAGTCGCTCAGTTGTGTCCGACTCTTTGTGACCCCATGGACTATACAGTCCATGGAATTCTCGAGGCCAGAATACTGGAGTGGGTAGTCTTTCCCTTCTCCAGGGGTTCTTCCCAACCCAAGGATCAAACCCAGGTCTCCTGCGCTGCAGGCAGATTCTTTACCAGCTGAACCACAAGGGGAACCCCTGATAGTTCAGTTGGTAAAGAATCCGCCTACAATGCAGGAGACCCCAGTTCAATTCCTGGGTTGGGAAGATCCACTGGAGAAGGGATAAGCTACCCTCTCTAGAATTCTTGGGCTTCCCTTGTGGCTCAGCTGGTAAAGAATCCAAATGCAATGCAGGAAACCTGGGTTCAATTCCTGGGGTGGGAAGATTCCCTGGAGAAAGGAAAGGCTACCCTTTTCAGTATTCTGGCCTGGAGAATTCCGTGAACTATATAGTCCATGGGCTTTTAAAGAGTCGGACATGACTGAGTGACTTTCACTTTCACAGAGTAGGGTCAAACTAAACTAACCAGCAGGAATTTCTTCCCATCTGATTCAATATAGGAAGAAGAGTCTGCCTCAAGTCATGAGAGATTCTCTTAGATTTAATCCAGTACTTGGAACCTGGACCTTGGTAGAAGGGCATTTATCAAAGAATCCAGACCAGATGAACCCTCAAACCCACTATAGTGTGGGTCCAACCCTTCCTGTTAAAAAGGACTGGAATGTGTCCAGCACCCACAATGTCCCTCCTTCCAGGGTTGATCATTAAACTCATTCCAGTCACCTTGCAGAAACTTCTTGGCATGGACTCAATTCATAAAACTCGTAAACCAGTAGACTGTTTGACAGACTTACAAAAAGGCTCAGGTGAGATTTTGTGCCCGGGCGCTAATAATATGCAACCTTGATGAGTACTAGGTCACGGTGTCTGCCAAGGGAAGCGAGTCTATCAGCCAGGGCTCCAAGATCAAGCTTTCACCTGCCACTGTGAATTAGCAGCTAAAAAAGTCACTCAGTCACAAATGGAGAAGCTGCTTCTGGTCATCAGTTAAGAGTACATTATGAAGAAACTCTAAAAAGTCTGATGGCATAGAAAAAGTAAACAAAAGATTAATACCCAACATTTATATGCAAGCAATACATCATTAATGATCGTTATAGAGAACTTGCTTAGTTCAAATGAGGTTCCAGAAGACTGGAAGCATTTCACTGTAGCAACAGTATTTATAATAGCCACCCTGGGGAACAGCAGGCCCATCAAGTTGACACAGCTAATATGCAAGGTAATGGAAATAAGCAGAGGTGAAACGGAGCCACACGGACACTGAATTATCTTGGGAGCCAAACTCCATGCAAATAATTAGAGACTGCCCTGTTTATTAGCAGAGTGGAGAGGACAATCCTTAGACACCTTAGGTCACTCTTTAACTTATCATTTGAAACGGGCACATCAAGTCACCCTGCTGCTTACAAATCACAGCAAATAACATTCTGAGGAAATGCGAGGACAGAGTTTGTCCACACGGTCTGGGAAGCAGCAGGCTGTTGGAGAAGAGGGTAGCCTCCCAAGTGACTCACCATGTGGCAGTTCTCAATTCACTTACCCTAGCCTTTCATTAGTTTTCCCAACTATAAAATGTGCGTAGTGTTGCTTACCCTCCCATCTTACAGTCTGTGCAAAACAAAACAGAAGAGCCCCTGGAAAGTGCTTGGTGGCTTATAAGACAGGAAAGGGAAAATGCAAACGGCTCAGCGGACCACAGGAGGGCACAGCGGGATTTTGCAAACTGGTGATACATGTCCCTGGAAAGGGCCCTTCAGCTCTTGCCCAGGGTTGCCTTGCAGGATACAGTCCTGATGTCACAGGTCCCCCTGTTTTAAAGCAAAATTGGAAATACTTTTTGTGTGTGTGAGAAATCTCTCAATTTTAAAATGCAGCAATGAAAACAGAGATTTCTAAAACTCTCTTCGTGTAGATGGCATCCTATTCATAGACTGCTAGTTTGCAACCTCTCCCTAATGGATCATCTAGTATAAGAGCAACTGGGAATTTTATTAGCTGATAATAATAATAATTGTTAACATTTATAAAATACTTACTATGTACTAGATACTATTCTAAAAATTATATGAAGTAGTCCCAAGAAGCCCATGAGACAGCTAATTTCATAATCCCCATTTTACACATGTGGAAACTGGGTGAGATTATCACTGGCTAAAGTTATCTGAATTTTATAGAAGCTTTCATTTTTTTAATTCAGCAGAGTGTAATGTAGAATTCCCCTGCTCTCAACTTTTCGTAACAAAGCCCTTCTCTGTGACTGTTCCAAGGAAATATTTTCCTAAAGCATGATTAGTTGTAGATATTGCCTGTACATAAAGATGGAAAATTTGTTCACATTTCCTCTCATACTTTTCTTTAGCTTGCCCTGACTCATGGAGTTAGTAAATGAAAAAGAACTAACAATTCATTTTCATTTTGTCAAACAATAATCAGTATCGAGGCTGTAAAGAACAAAGAACTTTATTTGGGGTCTTAAGAATTGCAATTCAGGAGACGCTGATTCAGATTCAGGGAAAACTGAAAGCGTATTCTGGGAAAGAGAAGAAGTCTTTAACAAAGTTTGTTAAAGTTGCTAGGTGAGAATAATGATAGACTCTGATGCAAGTCTGGAAATATTTGTTCTTTAAGGAATCACAAGTTGTTTTAGGGTAAGGGTTTGATAAATAGTTAGGGTGTCACATTATTTTAGGGGAAGAGTCCAATAGATATCTTGAGTAGGACAAGAAATGGTCAAAAGTCAGACTTCATACAGGCTGAGGTCCCACTTGCTCAGTGGTTGCCCAGCTCCATGTCAGAGAGCTCTCTTAGCAATGCCAACTCCATTTTCATTGTCTTCACAAGTTACCTGGGCAGAGCAGGGAGAGACCAGAGGAGACAATGTTTAGCCTGAATTAGCTATTTACTGGAGCTGAACATGGAGTGAAAGAAGTGAGCTACATAATGTCTGTCTTGAGCCAACTTCCAACACGAGGGCACTGAGCCCAGAGGTGGCGCGGCAATGTTTCATCTTCTTGTTGTCGTGAATTAAAGACTCCAGCAGAAGTCCTTCATCTGGAAAATAATGTCTCAAGGGAGTCTTCAAGTTCAAGAAAGGTATTTCCAAGAAGATGTAGGAATAAAGAAAAGCAGATGCTGACCAGAAAGGTCTCTCTTTCTGTGTGAGCAGTCGGGGGTCAGAATGATGGGACTTCCTCATCCCTGTCCCCTTCTCCCTCAGTCGGCCTTGGGCTGTGTCCTCGCCGCTGATTAGCATGACTGCCAAAGAGTACATGGAAGAAAACTTGAACAGCAATATTCCTTGTGGGACAATTAGTGGAAAATGATCATTTGTTGTGATTATTAGAAAAAGGGCTAACGGTGAAAGACGTTTCTGATGACCTAAAATCACAAAGCCTGCAGGAGCTTGTTGTTTTCCCTTCCTAGCACTCCAATTTTCCAGCATTTTCTATTGCCAGCATTCTCTGGCAGCGTGGGCATGAAGGACCGACCCCCAGGCAGTTGAAGGCAGATAAAAGGATGAGGAGCTGGCCAAGGAAGGTCACGGTGCAGGGAAGTAAAAAATGGAATCTTACCAAGGGTCAGTGTGTGGCACTCGGGGGATTCCGGTGCACGTGAGTGATGGACTTGGGCAGAAGAGAAGATGAAGTGGGCAGCCCAGACGCCGAGGAGCCTCAGCCCATCTCCTCCCTGTCTATGGGGCTCGGGGCCTGCACCCCTCCTCTTCCCGTCCGTCACAGGCTGAGTGCTTCCCCAAGGAATCGGGGAATTAGAACAGGATGTGTGTAACCCCCAAGGGAATCTGAAACAAAAGCAAAACAAGAAAACAAACTTCCCTTCGTGTGCCCTTCACCAGAAGGGCGTTCATTCTGAGAAACAGAGAGAGTTCTTTTAAAATGGCGTTTCCTTGGCCTGTGAGAGGGAACTAGTTAAGTGAATTCTCAGAAGCCATGATAAAAGAAGAGTCTCGGGATTATGACAACTTGTAGGTATCTTTGGTATTAACCATGAAAGGAAATGTCAACCATTAGAAAATTCCCCCAAATAGGTTATACTGGGACAGACGGGAGAACAGTATTCATTTGTTTAAAAGGAGCTAAACGCCTACCCTTTGCACCACCCCTAAAATGCAGCCTGTGGGTCTCAAGCTTTTTAAAGCAACACATTCGACTGTGTGGGCATTTACAGAGCCTTGGTGCAGGCCTAGGACTATGCTAGGTCTGCCTCTGCATGACCATTAAGGGAAGGCTTCTTTCACTACCAAAGTCATCACACTGGGGATGGAGTAGGGGGGTCAGGAGTGGTTTTCGAGAGTCAGACACAACTTGGCCACCAAACCACACCGAGCTTACTTGGGAATTTATGTCTCAGTCCTTGACGTGAGGTGGGAAAACTGTTTTCTATACATTCCAGAAGCCAGCATTTCAGAAGGTGAGGGCATCTCAGGTAAGGAAGAAGTCATGGGGCTTTCAGGCAACGTGCAGCCCATTGCAGGCCCAAACCTAAGGCTCTGTGGAGAACTAGACTGCGTTAAGCAGGGGGACCGTTGTGCGAGTGCCAAGTTTCTTGCAACTTCCGATGGATTTGGACTGAGGAATAGAGACAGACACAGAGCAAAATGAGCTGAGTTGGGAAAAGGGAAAATGGATTCAGAATGTAAAAGCAGGGTTCTCTGATGGGCTGAGGAACTGACACATGGAAAATTTAATGCATTATTGACAAACACGTATGCTGGCTGCAAAAATAATTAACACAAGCAGAAAAGAAATAGGAATGAAATGGAGCACAAAGACTTTGACGGAATGGGAAGTGGCCGCTGAAATTGCCAAGCTAATGTCAGAGAGATGATTAAAATTTTCCAATAGAACAGGTGAGTAGGTAGTTAGGAGAGTGGGATGTAAACCGAGAGAGAGTGGATCGTTCTACGAATCTGCACTGAGGTACTAATCAGCATTTTATGTGAAACTTTGCAGCGCACATTTCAGCAGATGGAGGAAGGTCTTAAAAGCTGATAGCTAAACCGAGTCTGACTGTCTTTCTGTTCCATAATAGCCGTCCTTGGAATGGGTACTTGCTCCAAGGGAACACTGCCGGACCAGTTCTCTGAACAGAGTTCCAGACATCTCAATATGCTTACAAAAGCCACGCATCTGCAAAACTCCAGGACGGAGGGAGAGGAAATGGAGCAGTGGGAGGTCTTGGTCTTCCTGAGTAGAGGTGCCTGGATGAATAGGTTCTAAACAGAAAAACTGGAGGCTCACTAATCAGAACTCAAAGTGAAGATCAAGGAGCAACAAGAAGAAAATCCTCCGCAGGCCAAGCTGTACGCGTGCACGCAGACACGAATGCGCGCATTCCTGTGGAAACTGTATTGCTGCCATAACAAAAACAATTAGATGGTGGATTGTGGGCATGTTAAAAGGGAATAATTCTTCATGATCAGAATGGCTTTTTCGCTCATTCAACAGAAAAAGACTCTTATTTTTTATTTGTTGGCAAAGCCAAATTAGAAAAAATATATATCTTTACGACCCTGGGAGACAAATGAGTGATACCAAATATCACTAAAAATGCTATTAATCTACAGTGATATAAAATTACCATCTCAGCACAAAGAAAGCCTATGTAATCTGAATTTCTCTAGCATCATAAAAACGAATGAGAAGCGAAATTGAGAGTAAGTATGCTTTTGAGATGCCGTTAAGACTTACATGCATTGTTAACAAATGTGGCTGGGCAGAGTGGTGATTTACCTTGAGAAACAAATCTATAGAGACACAGAAGATTTCCAAATGAGACCAGCTCATTGCCCAGCTCATGGGTTGATGAAACCTTTGAGGGTGTCATTCTCCTTTCTTAGGTATTTAAGTGTAGCTGCCTAGTTGTTGACTTTAGGGATTATTTCCCTCTGTTTTCATTTGCTCATTTCCTGCACATTTCAGAAGCCAAAACTAGCTTTGGGTGGGGTGAGGGAGTAACAGGAAAGGGAATACAGGTCAGGGGTTTCTGCTTCAGGCACCAGAGGACCCTGAGTGACACCACTGGGTGACCAGTGAGGACCACAAAGCACTGATGGCTCCGTCACTAGATGACCCTCCCCAAATCTGAACAAAGCCAACCCTCTGTTACTCATCCACTGTCTCATGGCCCATCTAGGGATGTGGAATATCAGCCTAAATTCTGGGATGCTTCACAAGCCTTTGGAAGAACTGGAAGAGGGAAATGGCAAGGTCAGAAATCCAACAGGAAGTAGAGGGCAGTGGCACTGGGCTAATGATGGGGTGGGAAGCTAATGAGGATATGGAAAGGAAGGGCTGTGTGCCATGTGCTCAATCGTGTCCAACTCTTTTCAACCCCATGGACTGTAGCCTTTCAGGCTCCTCTGTCTACGGAATTTTCCAGGCAAGAATACTGGGGTGGGTTGCCATTTCTTCCTCCAGGGGATCTTTCTGACCCAGAGATTGAAGCCATATCTCCTGTGTCTCCTGCATTGGCAGGCAGATTCTTTACCCTCTGGACCATGAGGGAAGTGGTATTGGGCTACTGATGGGGTGAGAGGCTAATGAGGATACGGAAAGGAAGGGCCGAGTAACATAAAAAGACAGAGAAATGGAAAACAGGAGGGAAATGAGTGTTTCCACTTCTTCCATATACATAAAAGGAAAAAAGGAAACCTACCACCACAACCAACACCGCCACTCTGGAGAAGTTTAGAAAGAGACATGTGACGGTTTTCAGTTGGTCTCAAGGGCGGTGTGGGGACAGCATGTTTAGGTGGTAAAGCTTGACCAAGATGCTACCAGTAACCTCAGTTTCCTGCCAGCCAGAGGAATGTGCAAGGAGTGAGCGTGCGTGTGTGTTCAGTCACTCAGTCGTGTCTGACTCTTCGCAAACCTATGGACTGTAGCCTGTCAGGCTCCTCTGTCCATGAAATTCTCCAGGCATGAAAACTGAAGTGGGTTGCCATTTTTTACTCCAGAGGTTCTTCCTGACCCAGGAATCATACCCATGTCTCCTGCATCTCCTATATAGGCAGGCAGATTCTTTATTACTGCTGCACCACCTGGTAGCTATGGCTTTTTCCTTTTGGTGGGTCATCTTCTTCTACAAAAGTTTTAACATGTATGTTGCAATACTACATGCAGGAAGGATGAGGAGGCGTTCTTATTTAGAATCCCAGTTTATTAATGGGAAAATACAGTCATGAACTTTATAGTCTCCTGCCCAGGGGCACATAATTAGATCAAAGTTAATCCAGAAATAGAGTTGAAGTCCCAGTCCAGCCCACTGTTGTTGCTATGAAACTGAACTAGGCACCAATTCCTAACATCCCTGTTGGCAGAGATCCCCTGAGAACACAGAGATGCTGGGCACAGCCTTTTGTATCCCAGCAGAAGTTTTAGGAACAGATCCTCATTTGTAGCACCTGAAGCTTAATTCATGGGGCACTCTTTCACAGTGTGGAATTTTCACAGTAAGAAATTCCTTTTCTTAAAAGAATTTTAAAATATGAATGTAAAGTCATGTTTGAATGAGAAAATTAATTTGAATGAGTAAAGAAATGGCATCAAATCAGAAATTTTCTAAAACTGACAAATATCACAGATTTCCAAAAACTTCAGAAAAATAACACTATATTTTTATTGTCTGATATAGATCTATAATGCTTGTTCCTCTACCTTTTTTTTTTTTTTTTTGCCTTCACACTCTTTGATTGCCTCTTTCTGTGATGACAATCTTTTAATATTTCCTAGAAAGGAGATGGACAAGTAATTCAGTCTTTCCTCTAGCATGGTTGATCAAAATGCATTTATTACTGATAGTTTCAAAAAGTGACTTTTTGCTTGAGTTTTTTATTGGCAATGCCACATCTGTAAAGTCTTCATCAATTTCTTGCTTGAAAAGTGTTTCTTACCTGAGGCCATAGATTTGGAGACTGTAGCCCTCTAATGGAGCTGGGAGCCTCACCCCCTCCACTACCCCCAGTCTTAGGTCCTCACCTTCTCTTTCTCTCCAAGTCTGACCTGAAGAAAAAGGTCAAGACACCAGGTGGGCTATGAAGCCCACATCAAAGTGGTAATGAGCCGTGGCTGGTTCGAGTACTTTCCCACTGAAGGCGGAGATGGGTCAGGCTGCTCAAGTTTCTTGCCAGAAGAAGCTGTCATTATGGGGCCAGGCAGATGGAGAGGTTGTGCTTAGCCTGCCAGTGCCGCTAGCAGCCCCGGGACCACTGCAGGCAAGAGCAGTGATGCCCCCAGGCAGAAGCATTGCTCTTTGTCTTCTAGCATAAGTAACTATTCTGCCCTGTGGGCTGGAGCCTTGGAAAAGACCTTGAATTTTCAGCTTCTTCAGCTATGCTGTGAATCCGTCTCTAATTTGCCCCAGCCACAGTAGGAAATGGGCTTCCCTGGTGGCTCAGAGGGTAAAGAATCCGCCTGCAATGCGAGATACCTGGGCTTGATCCCTGGGTTTGGAAGATCCCCTTGAGGAGGGCATGGCAACCCACTCCAGTATTCTTGCCTGGAGAATCCCCATGGACAGAGGAGCCTGGCAGGCTACAGTCATGGGGTCGAAAAGAGTTGGACACGACTGAGCGACTAAGCACAGCATAGCACACAGCGCAGTACGAAATAGAAGGCTTGCTTTCAGAGCCTAGTTTTCTCCTTGGAGCATTTCCTGTTTTTGGAATGTAACTGCAGTGGAAAGTCACAGATCAGGTGTTTACAGTATTAAGTTTTGAAGTTCAAAAGAAGTTTTCTAACCTACCAATAAGAAACTATCAAATTGTGATCAATCTTGTTAGAGGAAATACTCAACTATCTTTCTGTTCTCTCGGTAGTAAATATTACAACACTGTCATATGAAGAGTGAATCAGAGTATGCAACTAAAAAGAGTGCAGAAGAAATGTATTGTGGTGGTATGGCCCCTCAGTAGCCCCAGAACCATAAGACATACCTCCACCCATGAGATACTCCCAACCCTATGGGGACTTATTCTTGGCTTCCTACAAGAGGTCATTAAGAAATGTTTTCCTTTCAAATAAATGCCTGGGAACCTGGGAACCATCTAACCCCATCTAACCAGCTAACCCTTGAGTAACTAAATTTAGTTGAGAAACACTTAAAACAAAAGACTTGAAGTAACATAGCTGCAATTGTGGGACTTCATGGAACCAGAAGGGAAGATAATGTGAGGCTGGAGAATTTCCCCTTAATTAAGCAGAAAAATAGGCACATCCATCAGATGTATGTGTAAAGTCAACCCCAAGTCTGAACTTAGCAGGTTTTGATCATCTACTAGCTGTAACAAATTTCATAACCTTTTTATTAGTCCTGGTTTCGTCACAAGTTAGAAAGGGAATGATGCTATAGTTATACTCGACTTGAAAGATTTGAAAGCACCTATCACAGTGCCCTACATATGGTGCTTAAATAAATGTTCTTTCCTTCCCATGGCTTTACAATATAGGCTCTTGAATTTTACAGATGGTTTTCTATGATGTCTTTCATCTTTACTAAATGCTCCTTTTATGTAACTTGAGTTCCTGCTGACACCCAAGAGACCCCATTGTTTTTAAAACCTTACTAATTTCTGACTTGTACTTTATCTTCTTCACCCAAAGACCAAACCCTGAACTCACGCTTCCACTCTATAATGCCTGTTCTCTGTGATGTTGACACTAATCCTTAGAATAAATGAGCTGACAATGTTAGATCATTTCTTCATATAGCTTTTGATGTTCAATCTTCCTAGAAAAATGACTACACGTCTCAGAGGGAGTATAAGTCACCACGATACATACCTATAACTTTTTCTGCTACTCAGACTTCTCCAGGCTGTACATATTTCTAATTCTAAGAGTGCCTGTGAACAGTCAGGAGACATGCACTTACATAGTCAATGGTATGGGTGATCAGAGAGCACGTGCATGGTTATTCTGAACCCTTTCCTTTGAAATGGATGCTTTAATACTTCAAAGTTCTCTGATATTCAGTGATGTACTTTTCCAGACCTCTTACTAAAGTACATGGATGTTAGGGTCTGCAGTACAGCTTTTATCTGCTCTTGGCTGTATCTTGCTCACTTATTTATTTTTTTAAAAAATTCTTTGTCTGCTTGTAGAGGGGCAAGAGGCTGGGGACAAGAAGGTAGGTAAGGTAGAATTCTGGTTCAAAGCAAGCTGATTTAAAAGTAGTGATTACCTTTGAGATACTCAGCCTTACTCTCCATCTGAGATAGTTGTTTTTCAAAAGTGAAAGGGATGGCTAGAAATCAATGCGCAGGCCTTTTGGGAATGTAAAAGTGATCAATGTGGGCACAGTCCATTATCAGCAGAGCCTCTGATTGCAGAGGGAAAGGATACCAGGGCTTCCTTCAAATTGATCTGTGTTTCCAAACTTGAACAGGTAAATGCTTGCAGAAATTTTAACTTGTGCAAAAGGGCTTGTGGTGTTAGCATAGTACTTTGAGTTCTTTGGAGTCAAGGCAATGGCTAGATTTTCCTTGCTAATAAATATTTTGGTCACAATGTTGTATCCAATTCCATTATCTGTTCTATGCATACAAGTTTCTTTGGTTTATAGCAGACTATTTTGTATAAAAGTTGTTTAAAAATCATGATCAGGGCTTCTTTGGTGGCTCAGTGGTGAAGAATCCACCTCCCAATGCAGGAGACACAGGTTCGATCCCTGGTTGAGGAAGATTCTACATTCCATGGAGCAACTAAGCCCATGCACCACAACTATTGAGCCCGTGCTCTAGAGCCTGTAAGCCACAACTACTGAGCTTACACGCCACAACTGCTGAAGCCCGTGGGTCATAGAGCCCATTCTCCACAACAGGAGAAGCCGCAAAACTGAGAAGCCTGCACACCGCAACTAGGGAGTAGCCTCTGCTCACCACAACTAGAGAAAAACCTGAGCAGCGATGAAGACCCAGCATAGCCAAAAATAAACAAATAAATAAAATGATTTTAAAAATCATGATCAATTGTTAAGAGGTATCCTCATAAGCAATAAATCCATGTCATGACCATAGAAATAAACAGGCTGTTAAAAATAACTTGACCATTGAAGTAAATAGACTATTCCAATTAAACCTTAGGAGTAACTTAATCTAATCTGGTCGTTTGACAGATGAGAGTACTGAAGCCCAAGCCAAGCCATTCATGTGATTTGGTCAGAGAAAGTTAGTAGCGAATAGTATTAGCATCCAGGTGTTCTGAGGTCTGCTTGAAACCAAGATATTTTTTGATGTGATAATACTTGTACACCACACTGGAATAAACTGGGGGGACTTGAGGACATCTACGTGGGCTAGGAGAAAATATTTATTACATTTTCTTTAAATTTTATTACTATGATAATAAAAATAAAATGTAGGGTGTTAGAGATGGATGTTAAATATTGAATTTGTATAAAAGCCTCAAATAAAATCTTTTCCAAAATTTGTAATGAGAAATTTGAGCTTGCTTTCATGCACATAACTGTTTCATACCAAGTTTTATATTTGAAATGGCTACAAGCAAGTCCTGATCAAGTCTTTTTAATGATCTCTTCAAATTCTTGATAGTCACCATTGATGAGAAACTTTGTTCCCACAAGTAAGTGATAAAAAATTTAAAGCTATTTTTTACAGCCATTCAAAAATTTACAACAGTTGAAATTGTCTTTAAAGAGTTGAAGAGCTCTTCTTTTTTATTTTCTTTCACCAATGTAAATGTTGAAAATGTCTTTTGTTAATGGAAATGGATTTCATATCCAGTCAAACATTTTTGTTCTAAGAATTTCAAAAGAAAGATGCTTGAACGTGCCGAATGTCCATGCAGCCATGAAACGCTCACCCTGCCACTGTGTGGACTCTGTTAAAGGGCACAGGGACTTCCCTGGTGGTCCAGTGGCTAAGACTCCTCACTCCCAATGCAGGGGGCCCAAGTTTGATCCCTGGTCAGGGAACTAGATCCTACATGCTACAACTAAGAGTTTACATGCTACAACTACGAAGTAGTGCAGCCAAATAAATAAAGTTTGTTTTTTGAAAGGGCATGTTTAAATGGGCTTAAGTATCCTAGATATATGCAGAAAGAGGTACAGGGCTGCCTTTAGAGCTATGCCTTGCAGGAGTCCCACCTGGCCTCCTCGCCTCCCCATCTTCCACTCTCAGTCCAGGCTTGGACTGCACGACACTCTCCGGGAACATAACCCAAGCATCTCTTCAGCCCTCTGTCCACAGTGGGCGGCAGTGTGCTCTACAGTGGACCCTTGAGGTATTCAGTAAAGAGCACCTTCTTGGGAGCGCTCAGTGCCCTGCGGAGAAGCTCATGGAGTCCGCCATCTCCAGGGACTACGGGGATGCTGTCAGAACCCTCACATTGCCCTTGATTAGTCCTGGACTGACAACCACCTGGGGACCTCAGTTACCCCAGAGCATAGGGGTTGAGGGTTCACTAGATCACAGTATACCTGTAACCTCTTTGAGCACAGCAGTCAGGAAGCCCAGAGAGGTACCAATGCAGCCCAGGTCTGCAAGTAACAGGCCAAGACCAGAAAGGAACTGTCCACCAGTCAATCTGCGCTCTCCCCCCTTTCCAGGGTGTATTTTCCATTAATAATATGCCACTATACCTACATCCAATATACTGGCCAATATACCATCCTTTAGCTGAAGGTAATTTCTCTCCAGTTCTGCTGCTGGACCAGCAAATGTGGTAGGTTTATGTCTCCCACCTAATAAATGATGGTTCTGGAAATTCATACAATCAGGATATAATTGAAATTTTATTTTACAAATAAATTATTATACTTAATCCTATTATACCCACTGTGTGATCACAGAAGTACTACTGCTTCCTTCCCCTGAATGCTCAATGTCAGTGAGAACTGCATCACTGACCACTTTTCTATTTTTTTATAGAAAAATAAAATCAAGCAATTTCTTTTATCATTTTTTTCACCCAAACTCCATTCATTAGCTGACTTTGCATATGCTCCATCCATTTCAATTCCCCTTGGCTGAGCAGTTTATGTTGTAAAGAGCTGCAGCCTGCACTAAAAATGCTCTTCTTCCATCTTTCTTAAAAAAAAAAAAAACACATCTTTTTTTCTGTGTCTGGTAAGAAGTGCTGAGTGGACAGCCCTGGTGGCTTCTGTTTGTACTGTGAGCAACTGTGGCACAAATCAGTACCAAGTTTCTCTTGATTTCTGCCTGGAACAATATTATCCTGCAGGGACCCACTCCGGGGGTCCAGAGGCTGATATATTCCTTACTGTCATATGTATGTGCGTAAGAGAGCCATTTTAGCCCCTCTGATGCTGCCAGAAGCACTGGACAGTGATGAGGTGGCACCATGCCACCATATTCTTTTCATAAGCCATCAACAGCACACATTTATCTAGTGCCTACTGTGTACGATTCTATCTCCTAAGTTTATGTACTAAGCACTGTGTACTAAGTGGGCTTTCCCCTTGGCTCAAGTGGTAAAGAATATGCCTGCAACAAAGGAGATGCAGGTTTGATTCCTGAATCAGAAGGATCCCCTGGAGGAGGAAATGGCAACCCATTCCAGTATTCTTGCCTAAAAAATCTCATGGACAGAGAAGCCTGATAGGCTAGAGTCCATGGGGTGTACTAAGTATATGTGCTAAGAATAGAAGAAATATTCAATATTTGTTGAGCATTTCCTATGTGCCAAGCACTAAATCAAATGTGTTATCCATGCATTGTCTAATTAGGCCTCCCTCACTATGATCCTTTGCTGGCAGAGTAATGTCTCTGCTTTTCAACACCCTGTCTAGGTTTGTCATCGCTTTCCTGCCAAGAAGCAATTGCTTTCTGATTTCATGACTGTAGTCACCATCCGCAGTGATTCTGGAGCCCTAGAAGAGGAAATCTGTCAATACTTCCACCTTTCCCCCTTCTATTTGCCATGCAGTAACGGGGCCGGATGCCATGACCTTAGTTTTTTTAATATTTAGTCTTAAGCTGGCTCTTTCGTGCTCCTCTTTCACCCTCATCAAGAAGCTCTTTAGTTCCTCTTTCCTTTCTGTCATTAGAGAGGTGTCATCCGTATATCTGAAGTTGTTGATGTTTCTCCCACCTCTCTTGATTCCAGCTTGTAATTCGTCCAGGCTGACATTTCGCATGATGAGATCAGCATGTAGGTTAAACAAACAGGGTGACACAAGACATCCCTGTTGTAGTCCTTTCTCAATCTTGAACCAGTCAGTTGTTCCATACAGGGTTCTAACTGTTGCTTCTTGACCTGCATACAGGTTTCTCAGGAGACAGGTAAGATGGTCTTGGCAGGAAAGCAATGACAAACCTAGACAAGGTATTGAAAAGCAGAGACATTAATCTGCGCACAAAGGTCTGTATAGTCAAGGCTATGGCCTTCCCAGTGGTCATGTACGGTTGTAAGAGCTGGACTGTAAAGAAGGCAGAATGCCAAAGAATTGATGCATTTGAACTGTGGTGCTGGAGAAGACTCCTGAGAGTCCCTTGCACAGCAAGGAGATCAAGTCAGTCAATCTTAAGGGAGATCAACCGTGAGTTTTCACTGGAAGGAGTGATGGTGAAGTAGAAGCCCAATATTTTGGTTATCTGATGTGAATAGATGACTCATTGATAAAGTCCCTGATGATGGGAAAGATTAAGAGCAGGAGAAGAAGGCATCAGAGGATGAGACTGGACGGCATCACTGATGCAATGAAAATGAACTTGGGCAAACTCTGGGAGATGGTGAGGGACAGGGAGGCCTGGCGTGCTGAAGTCTATGGGCTTGCAAGGAGTCAGACACAACTGGGTGATTGAACAACCACAACACTCTGATCCAATGCAGGCTTTATTGTTATCCCAACTTTATGCTTAAGCATATTCCCAAGATTATGGCACCTCTCTAAAAAGGTACTCCCTAGTTACTTTATCTAATGCAAGTACCTTTTTCTCCATCTTAGCTCCTGGTTTTTTCTTTATAATGCTCTACACATTTTTTAATTTATTTGTTCATTTATTGGATTTTTTGCCATCTCTCTCACTAGAATGTTATGCTGCATGTGGCTAGAAGTTGTTTATCTTTGGTTTTACTGCCTAGCAGAGTACCTGGACACACAATATGATTTCAGGAAGTGTTAGACGAATGGATGCCTGAATGAATGAGTGAGTGAATGAATACAATTGAAAGGAAGAAATTAAGTTGTCTTGCTCAAGCTCATAGAGCTAGTGAGTGACAGAGCTGGGATTCAATATCCACTTGCTTAAGCACATCTATACTCTTCTAAATATACGACAATTTTATCAGGAATTTGGAGTCTAGCCACAGAAAGCAATACAGGGGACTCAGGGGGTCTGCACCCAAGAGAAAAGCTATTTTCTTGGGTGTGGTCTGGAACTACTTCCTATTTTAGAACTTGATAGATCCTCAACTGAATGTATGTTAAGATACCTTCTAAATGTACTGATCCACCGACCACATCACCCTTTCTCATTCATTTTTTATTTCTTTCCTCCACTTCCCTTTGTGCTATTATCATCCTAAAATGATACAGTGGAATTTCCATGGAAGTAATAGCTTAGCTGTGTTCTTCTTCCAGCAGGGCTGGGTCATTTGTTGAAGCCATTGAAAAAAAGACCCCTCCCCTCAGCATCATCAAGATAGCTTTATGGGTACTTACAGTGGGCACTGGGCCAACTAGAACTCTGAATCACCTGCATAAAGTACAATGTCTCTGCAGGCCATCAATACGTGCATTCAAATGAGGTCCCATTAACATTATCTCAAATGACTTTCTCTCAGCCCTCCCTGCTCCAACCTCTGCCAAACTTCCCAGTAGATTCCTGGGCATCCCCAAAGAGAGTATGGCCTAGCTCGCACACCTTTCACGCAAGTCCCCTAACACTCCAGTATCTTCTATTCCTCCGCTCATGACAAAGCTGGAGGGAACCTCACCATGGTAGCAATGGATGAAGCCCATGATGGAACAGAGTTTGTAACCCAGGTGATACCTCTCTCACTCACCAGTCTGCAAGAAGCCAAAGCTCTCTGGGCTCCTGAGCATGAGGGTCCTCACCCAGGTTCTGTGCCTCATTCAGTGTGCCCAGGAGGGGCCACTTTGGGGTCCAAATAGCAAAGTCTCTCATGAAATTAGCTCTTTCAGCTTCTCCCATCAACCAACAACCCAGCCCAGGGAATCAGTTGCAGGCAGAGTCTAAACCATGTCTTCAGTTCTCCATGTCTCTGCTGCTGCTGCTGCTGCTGCTGCTAAGTCACTTCAGTTGTGTCCGACTCTGTGCGACCCCATAGACGGCAGCCCACCAGGCTCCTCCGTGCCCCTCTCAAAGCCATGCAACACAAAACAAAACAAAATGAAACAAAGAAACCACCATCAAGAACAACACTAGCACACTCTGTTTCCTTGCTCCAAAAACAAGAGCCCTCCTGGATTCCGATGTATACAAAGTTGTACCCAGAATAGTCACTGGTACATGCTGGTATATGTATATTCTTGGAGGCCCAGAGTAGCCTCTCCTGTTCCACAAGCTACCAAAATCTCACCCTTGCTCTATTTTCAGCTATAGCATCATGCTACCAGGCACCAAAGGTCTGCTCCATATGAGAGCCCCACCATTAATTACTCAGGGACACCACCATGCCACTAACTCTCTGTGTCCTACAAACACTATACAATGCATATTCCTTGTCTCCTTTGCCTGCTCAGTCAGCAGTTTTGCTTATGTCTGTTACCTACAGCTGCAAATGTTACATAACAAACCACCCCCGATGTTGGTGGCTTAAAGAACAACTGTTTCTTCTCACTCATACATGGGGTTTGTCTGGTCCAGGCTTGATTCAGTTGGCCTTGATCTCAGTCTACAGATTGGATCGAGATCTGCCATCCAGGCTTGTTGTCATCCTCATTCAATCACAAGGCTGGCCTTGGCATTTTCTTCTCATGGCAGAAACATGAGAAGGGCCAGCCCGACTGTACTAGCAGCTTTCCAGTCTTTGCTTCTATCATGTCTGTTACCATCCCATTGAGCAAAGCAGGTCACGTGGCCAAACCCAGCATCAGTGGAGCAGGAAGGTACAACCCCGTGTGAAGGTATGGAGGGCCAGGATTTGGGGGGCAGGAGTGAATATATGATGAATAATCACCTAATGTACCACATACCCACATCTAAATGCACAGGGTCAGTAAACATGCCGTCAGGAGGAAGTCAAGATTTGGCCTGAGACTGTCTGCTCTAAGAAGGTTGCGTGAAAGAACACGCGCACCTCTTATACAGTGCGAATAGTTCAATCGAAGCGTTGCCATTTGACATCTTGGTCAGCGACTGGATGATCTTGCTTGAAACAGTCACGACTTGCCCAGTGAGGGACCCTGGTTTTTAGAACCAATGCAGTCTTGTCACTAAAGAAGTCATACCTTCTTTCTCTGATTTAGTATTGCATGCTATTTGAATTGCCTGGGCTCCAGAACCTTCTGTTTACTTTCTGTCTCCCCATCCCAGGCCCATTTTCAACTCCCCTGTGTTCATACTTTTCTCCTTGTCCCAGACTACGTCTGGAGAAGCCTGTGATGGCTTTGTAAACTCAAAGGAAGAAGAAACAGAGGTCCCTTCCTAACTCCCTCCTTCTTCCAGTTCAAAGGACATGTGTCGGGGGAGATCGCTCTCTCTGTATATGATACACCATGTTCAGTAACCACATGCACAGCACTTGCCCTCCTGCAGTGGGGGAAGTTTCCAGCACTATGCTGGGGCCCCTCTGGCCTTTATTTTTCTGCATTTTACCTTTGTCCTCAAATAGTCACAGAGATGCTTTCTTTTACAGGAACAATGGCATAGAATTTAGTCACATGTTTAATTCTTCAAAGTCAATATTTGCAAAAAAACACATAAGCACAGCATGATACTGCCTTGGAGTTATTGATTAATCTCTTTCTGAGGCTTCTCTTCTTTAAGTTTCTTTTTTATTTTCAGCTCATTAGTCCCGTAATGGGGTGTGTACCAGTTTGTGTGAGTACATTATCTTGTTGCCCTAAAGCCTGGTAAAGACTATAGTGAACATTCATTCTGGGTGTAGACTTCCTCCTTCCCATCTTGTTCCAGGAAGAATAATAAGAGTGACTTAATCCCGCATCCTTGGGAAATAGAAAGCAGCCATAGATGGCTAAGAGAAGCCATATTGGGACTGATGTAATCTGCACTCAGGATGAGGAGGAAGTTGGTCACCTGTTTAAAAGTGAAAGCTAAACATGACCATGAAGTAAATAGCTCTTTGGTACCCATTTCATGTACAAAGAAAAGGAAGCACGTGGATAGACTAAATAACAAAAGAGAGTCACACTGAATTAGTGGGAACTTTAAATGAACTTTAGGAATCTCTGCTTCTCAAAGCATTGAACTCCTCTTTTGAGACTTGGCTGCTGCTGCTGCTAAGTTGCTTCAGTCATGTCCGACTCTGTGCGACCCCATAGATGGCAGCCCACCAGGCTCCCCCATCCCTGGGATTCTCCAGGCAAGAACACTGGAGTGGGTTGCCATTTCCTTCTCCAATGCATGAAAGTGAAAAGTGAAAGTGAAGTCTCTCAGTCGTGTCTGACTCTTCGCAATCCCCATGGACTGTAGCCCACCAGGCTCCTCCTCCCATGAGATTTTCCAGACAAGAGTACTGGAGTGGGTTGCCATGAGACTTGGCACCATGACTCTTTCACTGCACAAATCCCCTTTTACATGGCGTTTAGATAGGAGCAAGAAGTGGAATTGAGAAAATATCAGAAAAGTTCTGTTCTGTAAGAGAAAGATGAGCCACTTCAGTCTCCTACCAATTTTCCATTCCTCCCCTCCTAAGAGATTAAACAGATTTTAATCACAAATCTGGCCCACTGGTTTTCCAGCCCATCCGCTACACCATGGGATAGGGAATTTTCATTTTTGTATGTCGGTTTATATGATCACTTATGTAGCCTGCAGACCACAGAGAAATGAAGCATTGGTTTCTTTCAAATATTAGGGCTTTACTGTATTTTGTTTTCACTTCCAAAAATGTAGTCTGAGTATCTTAGCTTTGGATCATTAAGTGGCAAAAAATTAGCCCAGAAACATGGCTCATAGAACTTGGGACAATTAGAGCTTCTTGCAAAGCTGAAAGGAAAAGCTTTTGAGTCAAGGCCATTCATCAAATTTCAGATAAAATGAAAATTCCTTTAAGTTTTGTAAAATCTGTTTGCTTGGCAAGAAATAAAAAAATAGAAACCAATGGAAAAACCTAAAATTCATTCAGACAGGCTTTTCTGGACAAAGGCCTTTAGCAGGTTTCTGCTTGTTACTGGAGCCAGAACATCTAATGTCCACTAACTCTTGGGTCCTCTTTATTCCCAGAGCTCACAGTCTGCTTGTGTCTAATTCCCCTGTACCAGCATATCTGTTAATATCCCAAGTGGCTTCCTTTACAGCCGCATGATCATCTGTGTATTATTAACTAACTGCAAATTAAAGTCATTACTTGGTGCTTAATTTTATGTAACATTTCTTTGTAATGTGTACAAAAGAAATTTGTTTTTATAGGAGTTTGGTAAATAGCATGTGCCATGATTAATTAGAGAATATAATGGATCTGTTGATTTGAAATTAAATTAAATGCAACAATCTTCTCTAAAAATAATTTCTTAAATGACATTTCAAGGTGTGTGAGCCTTTAAAAAGAAGTGAACATCCTGCATCCATAGTCTTTATGCCTGTCCTAGATCTATCTGTTGGATTTTACCTGCTAAAGGACTTGCTTTTATTTTTCTCAAATAAAAAGTGTGCCTGGAGCACTCTAAGAAACAGCAACATTCAAAGAGCAATTTTTAATCCTTTTCTGGGGGGAGAAGGTAGAGTGTATAAATGAATAAACTAACAAATAAGCAAATCCTTAATTACTTGGAGGTCAGTTACAGTTCAGTATAGTTCATTCCTATGTATGTATGTATGTGCAAGTCACTCAATCTTATCCAACTCTTTGCAACCCCATGGACTATACAGTCCATGGACTTCTCTATGCCAGAATATTGGAGTGGGTAGCCTTTCCCTTCTCCAGGGGTCTTCCCAACCCAGAGATTAAACCCAGGTCTTCCACATTGCAGGCAAATTCTTTACCAGCTGAGCCACAAGAGAAGCCCTCTACCTTCGCATACCTGATGCGAAGAACTGCCTCTTTGGAAAAAACCTTGATTCTGGGGAAGATTGAAGTCAGGAGGAGAAGGGAACGACAGAGGTTGAGATGGTTGGATAGCATCACCAATTCTATGGACATGAGTTTGAGTAAGCTCTGGGAGTTGGTGATGGACAGGGAAGCCTGGCATGTTGCAGTCCATGGGGTCACAAAGAGTTGGACACAACTGAATGACTGAACTGAACTGATAGTTCATTCCCCTCCAGTTACAGGCTCTCCTCCTTGTCTTTATACACACCAAGTGCATTCCTGCATCAGGGTCTTTGCACTTATTCCTTCTGTCCAGACATCTTTCTGGCTGGGTTTTCATGTGACTCAAATCTCAGGGACTTCTCTGGCCATCCAAGCTAAGGAAGATCCTTACCCCAGTCCCTCTCACATCATTGTTTAATGTTTTATTCGCAAAACAAATCACTCTGATTATTATTTGGTTTTGTGTTTGTTCATTGCTTTTCCTCTGTCTCTTTCTATAGAAGGTAAGATCCTTGAGAATGGAAACTTGCTGCCTTATCCTCCTTATATCTCAAACACCTAGAACAATGCCTGACATATTAGTTAGTGCTTAACAAACCTTTATGGAACCAAAGAATGAATTGAATTGTTCTCACCAGCCCCTTTAACTATGTTCTTAACGGAGAGAAAGCACAATTGGCTGTAAAGTTTCCCGAAGAAACAGAAAATAGAAATTCAGTATTTGTTGGCTAAGTATGAGATGCACTGGAAGGAAATGAAAAATTAAAATGTGAACAAGTTAAATGACAGGAAGAGCAGAAACAAAGGCTGGTACTAATTGCTTAGTTTGCACAAACACAAAATATCAACCGGGAAGTGAAACCTTCAATTAGTTGGCACCTTCTTTATAAATCCAACAACCAGTTTGAGTTATTCCCATTAAAATAACTTAACCAAGACACTGTCTTTGCTGATAGTAAATTAAAAGATCTGAGTATTCTTTCACCTTTCTTATATTTAAGACAGGATTCTTGGGGTTGATACGATGTTTCACAGTGTAGAGATAAAAGGAAGCATGAGATGAGGTTGCTGCAGCAATGCAAGAGTTTCTGACACAATAAGAACTGAGAGGCATAGATTTCCATGTGAGTTATCATATCATATTTATAGTTTGTCTTCAAGATACACTGAAGTCTCTCTTTCTCCCCAGGCTCCTATGCCTTTTAAAACTCTTCTCAACTCAACAAGAAGTCTACATCAAACAATGGAGCTAGCCTACTAATATTAATAAGATTTTATTCTCCAATTGTAATTAGGATCCAGAAAATATCTATATTCTGATTTTCTCAATGTGCTTAGGGTGAACAGAAGTCTCGGTGACAGTGTGCCGTAAGTGACAATTTCCTTGTGTTCAAATCCTATCTCTGCCACTTACTAACTGCAAACTTTGCCAAGATATTAATTTCTCTGAGTCTCAGATTTCTCCTCTATAAAATGAGCCTGATGTAACTCCTGTGGATTAGATGTAAAGCACCTGTTTTCACGTAATTGTACATGTCAAATTTTGTACTTACTACTTTTTGACTTTCAGTTGTAATATAGAGAGTTATTCCTATGCCAGATTTTAGAGAAATTCACCCAGTTTTTTTTTTACATATTATTTTTAACCTGTAAATTTCCCAGTCATTCAAAAGTTGTCCTGGTATACACAGAAATATCTCTTTGCATATAACTATCCAGTTGTCCTAATACCACTTATCAAAAAGTATATCTTGTCCTCACTAATTAGGGATGCCCTTTTACTTTACACTAAATTTTTATATGTAGGTAGGTCTATTTCTGAATTTTATGCTCATCTGTCTATTCATGCATTAATACCAAACTGATTTAATTATATAAG
>NW_011495022.1:4084525-4094040 GCF_000754665.1 Bison bison bison | reverse complement strand
ATATAAGTTTATGATATGTTTTAATATTATGTATTTTTTTTTTAATTTTGAGGAGTTTCCTGGCTATTCTTGCATGTTTATTCTTCCAATCATACTATAAAATCAATGTATTTGGCTCTAGGAAAAAACTTAATAGCATTTTTATTGGAATTTTATGCAATTGTTTAAAAAATATAAGAAAAACTAAGATCCTATTACAATGTTGAATTTTTCTATGAACACAGTTCATCTTTCCAACTAAGTTTAATTTTATGTCTTCATGACTGCTTATAACTTTCTTAATATAAGTTTTGAATACTTCTTGTTAAACAATATTTTATTTTGTTTATAACTACCAGACATTTAGTCTTTTCTTCCATTATGTCTAACTGGTTTTTGTTTGTGTCTCTTGATTCAATAATCATACTGTAGTAGTATTAATATTGTTCTTCTGAAACTTTTGTGTATGTATTAGTAACAAAAATGTGTGTGCATGTGTCACTGAGAACTGGGATTTGTAGCTTTGGTGAGAGCAGGCACAGATGTTAGATCAATGAGAGTAAGTAAAAATCCTGTAGTTCTGAAAATGAATGAGGTAGCTAACTAACTCATTATATGTTTTATATTTTAAAAGTACTCATTTTCTAGTTCTGCCCACTGGAAAAGCCTGTAAACAAGGACTAGCCCAACAGCAATGAGCACTTCCAGAACCCTGATTGTGTCTGTAAATTCTATTTCCCACCAAAAGAAAACAAACCTCTTGGAAAGACAACTGATTCTGGGTGTGAGGCAGGAAGTTTATTAAATGAGTCGGGACTATCTTGTCATATCAGTAGCAAGGAAATGATGGAAAACTACTAGGATTCTGTCCAAAGAATTTGGGTGCCAGCTTAAAGAAGATTCAGCTGACTAGAGATGGAATCATCTGAGCATGAGTAGGATGATAAATGCAATGAATTGAAACATATCAGGTATATTTAAATCAGTAGGATACCAAAAAAAACTAAACCCATTAATCACTTTTAGAGGATGCTAAGGGAAACAATCCAATGTGTTAAAAAAAAAAAAAAAAAATCTCCAAGTAATGGAAGAATCAAGGGGAACTTTCTCTTTGCAGAATTTTTTTCAACTAATAAACAAATAAGGAGTGACAGAATTAGGATATTGCCATTTGCAGCCTCTTAATGAATTAATGGATCTGGGCAATGACCACCACTGGCTGTTGACATCACCAAAGAGACAATCAGGCATTATATACCTCCTAATAGAAGTGCAAAACTCTATGTGTCAAATACTCTTGACAAAATAATTGAACCTGAATCTTATCAAGCCTCTAGATCTAACTACCAATTTACAGCTTACAATGGCAAAGGAACATATTAAACAACATCACAGGGACATGATCAACAAAATTCAAATTGTTGGAAACCCCAGGACAAACAGCCAGTCTCTTCAACAATAACAAACAGCCAAATGAACAAAATTTCAAGGAACGAAAACAGAGAAAGAAATGGTGGGGAGACCTATAAATGTTGTTGACTTGCAAATGTATTTATTTGATCATTTCTGAAAAGGCAGGGTAGAATAAATCCATTTTCTTATAGTACCACTGTAAACAGACTGGATTTCAGAGCTCTTAGTTTGCTTTACAAACTTCTGAAGAGTGAACATAAGCAACTTAGCAAGCTTTTTCCTTCCCCTCCAGGTTCTTCTGAACTTGGAGGTGGGGATGTGCTGAGGGGGTGTGCTGCTTGGGGAGGAAGTGGTGATAATTGATGCTAAATAAATAACATATGGTTGAACTTGCCAAACTCTTTCTACCTCCTCCCATAGGCAATAGGAGGACTTGGCTTATTCTTAAACTAAAGTCATTTAGTAAGCAAGTTAAGTTTATCAAACACAGAGAATGGAGGGAGGCTTCCATTATAGATAATTTCCAAAGGTAGGAATGAATGAAACCCCGAGCTTAATTATTCAGCCCTTTCTTTTGCTGTCCAGAGTGAAGTATGCTTGCAATGGAGCTCAGCTCCTTGGTCCACTGAGTCATTGATATAATGCACTCAGTACCTTTGACTAAAATATGTTGCAAAAGTCATCTTTGGATGGAGTAGTTAGTTTATTATAATGATGATACTATACAAGGAAAATTAAAGCAGTAAGCAGCAGAGAGTGACCCTTTCCTCTTGAACCCCAATGATCACTCCACTCGTGTCAGCTTTATAGTCCAGGTCGACTCAACTGGGAGAGCAGAGGGTGAGCTCAAAGAAAGAGGGGATCTTTTCCCGGATTTGTGGAGCACACTTCAGAGCTTCCTGGATCCCAGCATCCTTACCTTTGTAGTTGAAGAGTTATGGGGGATTGAAAGTTTAAGGCTCTATTTTTTCACCAGTGCAGTAAAATGATATAAATAGCTGATCTTTTTAAGGTATATCTTACAATTACCTTGTTCTTTTCCCATTGCACCCTCCATGATTTAGATACACAGATAGCCTCCCCATTATGTTCAGCCACTTCCCAGCAGCAAGATGCCTGCCTTGGAAGAGATAACTATTAGTACATCTTTAGCTGTCCAATGTTGAGAAGATAGTTACCTCCCAAACTCATGTCTGAACCAGTTCGGGAATGATTTTGGATTCACTTGTGATGTCCCATGTACCGGTGACAGTCCTGGGTGCCTTGTCCATTGTGGTGCACATCTCCTACTTGTGATCTAGCAACCTCCCTGGTCTGAATTTACCTTGATCCCCGCAGTATCCTCCATGATATTTCTGACCCCATCGTCAGTTACTACAACTTTACCCTTGACAGGGCTATCACTGTAGAGCCAAGAAAGAAAATCTGTAGAATTCCTGTAGGTATCAGAACATGCTTACTCTCCATCAGACCGAATCAGGTCAGGTTTCTACCTGTTAACCAGGTCATACAACTCTGGCATTGTTCTCACACTGAAAAATGCTGTCATTTTGAAGCCATTTTTCTTAAAAGTAGGTAGAGTGGATGGAACCATTGTAAGAGTGTGATGCAGTCCATACCTGCATGCTCCTCTTCAGGACAGCTGCTCCCAACTCAACTCACAAAACACAATGGAGGCTCAGGTTCTCCAAGTTCTAGCTCTAAGACAAAGGACTCAGCCAGTTTTTGAAGCCTTGGTGATGTTTTGTGGTCAGAACTGTATATGGGGCTTCCCTGGTGGCTCAGAGGTAAAGAATCCACCAGCCAGTGCAGGAGACTTGGGTTTGATCCCTGATCCAGGATGCTCACACATGCCACAGAACAGCTAAACCCATGTGTTACAATTATTGAACCTGTGCTCTACAGCCCGGGAGCCATGACTACTGAGACCACATGCCACATCTACTGCAGCCTGCGTGCCCTAGAGCCTGTGCTCCAGAACAAGAGAAGCCACTGCATGAGAAGCCCCTGTCCCGCAACTAGAGAGCAGCCCCTGCTCGCCTCACCTATAGAAAGCCATTGCAGCAACAAAGATCTAGATAGCCCAAAATAAATAAATGAAAACTATTAAAAAAAAAAAAAAGACTATATATGGAGCCTGGAAGAGGCGAGCCCACTTCTGGTGGAAGAAGGTGTGGTGAGCCGTCACCCTGAATCCACATAGCTGAAGCCAGGGGGTGGTTATTGTGCATGACACACTGGTACTGGGGCAGCTGCTCACCCTTCCAGTGTCTCCAGAAGCACGCCATGCCCCAGGCCACTCACCCCAAATGTTGCTTGTCCAACCAGCCTGGAGCTGAAGCTCAATTCACCAGAGGTGCAGCTGTGAGCAGCCTGCACTGAGCCCTGAGCACCCACCTGGCCCTCCCAGCAGCAGCCACTCTCCCGCCACCCCATCTTGAGAGTGGGGACACCTGTCTATTAAAATTGACTTTTACTTCACCGATCCTAATGAATGGGGCTTGTTTGGAACCTGTCTCAAGCAAAGGAAACGTTGTTATGTTCTGTTTTAAGGAAAACAGGACCAGTATAGTGTTCATGGAAAGTAGATGAGGTGGGCTGCAGAAATCAGGAAGTATTGAGAGCACCATGGCCCAGAAGTCAGGGAGGGTGAAAGTACAGGCCAAGCGAGGCAGTCGTGACATCTTCCCCACTAATTGATACCTGTCAGAACGTCATTAGCTAGGGTCTCCAGTTTGGCCGTCTGGGAAATAGTGGGGTTTGAAAGAACGCCAGCATAGGGACCTGGGAAAAGCTTAGCTATATTAAACTGCCCTCCAATTCAACTAGAGATAAAACAAGAGAGGAAGGAGACATATCTCCAAATTCAATTCTCCTATCTTTGCTTATGTTTTATGGAGAACTTATGTCATTCACAAAAGAGATGTAGTTTCCCCAGGGGAGACAGCAGGTGTACATTTCCTCTCAAGGTTATTTAATTGCTGTCAAGAAGACATACGATTAACAAAAGCAAATGCTGGAAATATGAAGTAAAGACAATTTTAAAGTTGTTTATATAGTTGATTACAGTATATCATACACTGTGTTTATTTGCCATAAAGCTGTCTATCACAGGCTGTCTCCACACCTGTGCATTCATACTAAACAGCCCACCGCTTAGCTGTGTGGAAATTCCCAACTGAGACAATGGCCAGTGCCCGGCAGAAGTGGCTTTTTCCTGTAATGTCTCAGTTACCCCCTGGACACCAGCTTCACGCCAATAAAGGTGGGGCCTGAAGCCTGCTGACCCGGCCTAAAGCCTGTTTTGATGAGAGCCCTTTGAGCATTACAGAAGGAAAGCAGTAGGGATGTGACAGACTTTGGGGATCCTCATTGTTCTTTGTGAGGTTGCTGCTCAAAGTGAGGCCTACTGTCAGGGATGTGTTAGTTACTGTTTGGAGATGAGATGAGAACAGAGTTGAGAGGAAGCATTTAGAACTGCTGGGCTTCCTTGGGGGCTCACAGTAAAGAACTCGCCTGCAATGCAGGAGATGCAGGAGACGTGGGTTCGATCCTGGGTTGGGAAGATCTTCTGGAGGAGGGTATGGCAACCCACTCCAGTATTTTTTCCTGGAGAATCCCATGGACAGAGGAGGCTGGAAGGCTACAGCCCATGTGTCACAGAGAGTCAGACACGACTGAAGTGACTGAGCACAGCACAGCGTTTAGAACTGTTGGCAACCATGTGGCAGCTTAAGTTTATTTCTGTCGAATCTAATTAAAAAATGGGACTTGAATTTTGTGTACATTGATTTTTATTCCATTTTAAGTTATTTCTATTGCATTTTATAAAATATTAGGCTGTAACAGACTGGAAATGAAAAAAGAAACAGATTTTTCACCACACATAGTTTGAGAAGGATTGCTTCAGAGCAAAAACCCACATGCATGCTACATCCCAGGGTTTCACTTTGACACTCTGACACTCTGTCCCCAAGGGGCAGCCAATGGCAAAAAAAAAAAAAAGTGGATTTAAAAAGATGGTTTCCCAAAGGATCAAACGGTCCCTCATAAGTGAGAAGCAAGTATTTAATCTAGTACACATGTTAGGTCCATGCCAAAGGTTGGTATTCCTAATGAAACCAGCCCAACTGATCCCCTGTCAGAACATAATCCTTAGGATTTTCAATAATACTAGTAATAGTAATAGTAGAAAGAGTAGCAGCAGCTAAGATTTACAAAGGACTTACCATGATGCAGATACTGTCCTAAATACTTTATATATACAAAATATCAAATCGCTTCTCTCTCTCTGGAGTAATATACAGTCTCACCTATACATGTACCAAAAGAAGTATAGCATCAAGTCTGTTTACAATGATTCCTTGTACAGCTATGAAAATTTGCTAACAACTGACCTCTTTTTTAGGTATTTCAAGACATGATGCCATGTATGCTAGAGACAATTATTAAAGACTAGAAACATGATGCCCAGGAAGTAAGAGTTTTGTGTTCAGATATCGGGCATAGTGCATAGCTGGAAAAAAATTTAATACTGAAACAGCATTCAGTTTTAGAAAAATACAAGGATATTTTGAACTACATTTTCCTTTTTTGTTGTTCCATTTGGAAGTTCTCAGGCATGAAATGGAGATAAAAATATAAATGGAAGAAGCAAAGACAATGTAAGCCAACTCACATCAGAGCATAGAACATCCAAGCTGAAGTCTTCCACCTGCAACTTTTCTCCCCACAACCTGGCTGATTTTTTGAAAAGATAAATAAAAAATTTTAAAACCTTTAGATAAACTAAATAGAAAAGACTCAAATAAATAAGACCATAAATGGAGGAGACATTACAACTCTTACTATGCAAATACAAAGGATCACAAGAGACTATCACTGTTATATGCCAACAAATTGGATAACTTAGAAGAAAAAGATATATTCCTAGAAATAGATGACCTACCAAGACTGAATCATGAGGAAACAGAAAATCTGTACTGACCAGTAACAAGTAAGGAGATTGAAAAACCTCCACACAAAGAAAAGTCTAAGATCAGGTGGTGAATTACACCCAACATTTGAAGAACGCCAATTCTTCTCAAACTTCCCAGACACTGATGCTGGGAAAGATTGAAGGCAGGAGGAGAAGGGACGACAGAGAATAAGATGGTTGGATGGCATCACTGACTCAGTGGACATGAATTTGAACAAGCTCTGAGAGATAGTGAAGGACAGAGAAGCCTGGTGCACTGAAGTCCATGGGGTCACAAAGACTCAGACACAATTGAGTGATTGAACAACAGCTTCTCAAACTCTTCCAAAAAATTAAGAGGAAGGAGCACTCTCAAAAACTTGTTTCATGAGGTTAGTATTATCCAGATAATCAAGCCAGATAAGGATACTACAAGAAAACTACAGACCAATATCCTTGATGAATCAGTTCAGTTCAGTTCAGTCACTCAGTCGAATATTGGTACATAAATTCTCAACAAAATACTAGCAAACCAAATTCAATAGCATGTTAAAGGGATCATATACCATGATCAAACTGGATCTATCCCTGGGAGTAGTTCAGCACACACACATCAATAAATGTGATACACAACATTAAAAAAACGGAAGATAAAGATCAGATGATCATCTCAATAGATGCAGAAACTGGATATAGAAAGAACATATTTCAACATAATAAAGGCTGTATATGACAAACTCACAGCTAACACATCTTTTTTCTCTAAGATCAGGAAAAAGAGAAGAATGCCCACTCTCACCACTCCTATTCAACATAGTACTAAAAATCCTAGCCAGAGCAATCAGGTAAGAAAATGATATAAAAGCCATCCAAATTGGAAGGTTAGAACTAAAACAGTCTTTTCTTCAGATGATATGGTCTTCTATATAGATAATCCTAAAAACTCCATCAAAAAACTGTTAAAATGAATCAGTGAATTCAGTGAAGTTGCAGGACATAAAATTAACATACAGAAATCAGTTGTGTTTCTACACACTAACAATGAAAAATTTCAAAAATAAATTAAGAAAACAATTCCATTCACAATAGCATCATAACAATAAAATACTTAGAAATAAATTTAACCAAGGAGGTAAAAGATCTGTGCACTGAAAATTATAAGACTTTGATGAGAGAAATTGAAAACACAAATAAATGAAAAGATATTCTTTTTTGATATTGTTTAAATGTCCATACCACTCAACTCATCTATAGATTCAATGCAATTTCTGTTAAACCACAATGCCATTTTTCACAGAAATAGAAAAAAATCCTAAAGTTTGTATGGAATCACAAAAGATCTCAAAACAATCTGAGAAAACAAAGCAGAAGCCATCATTTCCTGATTTCAAACTATAGCACAAATCTGTAGTAATCAGAACAGTATTATACTGGCATAAAAAATAGACACAGATACCAATGGAGCAGAATAAAGACCCGAGAAATAAACCCTTGCATGTACAGTCAACAAGTATTTGATAAGTGAGCCAAGAATACTCAATGAAGAAAGGATAGTCTCTTCAATAAATGATGTTGAGAAACTGGGTTGACACATAGAGAAGAAAATTGGACCCCTATCATAACCACTCACAAAAATTAACTCAAAATGGATTAAAGACTTAAACATGAGACATGAAACCTTATAATTCTTAGAAGACAACAGAGGTGGAAAAAACTTTGAAACTGGTCTTGAAAATATTTCTTTAGATTTGACATCAGAAGCACAAACAACAAGAGCAAAAATTAATAAGTGGGACTATATTAAATTAAAAAAACTTCTGAGCAGCAAAAGAAACAATCAACAAAATTAAAAGCCAACCTGTGAGGTGGCAAGATATTGGCCAATCATGTATCTGCTAAGAATTTAATATCCAAAATATATAAAGAACTCATACAACTCGGTAGCAAATAAACCAAACAATTTGATTAAAAAATAAGCAAAGGACCTTCTGAATAGACAAATCCTTTTCACAGAAGACTTGGAGCATGAAAAGATGCTCAACATAACTAATCATTCAGTTCAGTTCAGTTGCTCAGTTGTGTCCGACTCTTTGCGACCCCATGAATCACAGCACACCAGGCCTCCCTGTCCATCACCAACACCCAGAGTTCACTCAAACTCATGTCCATCGAGTTGGTGATGCCATCCAGCCATCTCATCCTCTGTCGTCCCCTTCTCCTCCTACCTCCAATCCCTCCCAGCATCAGAGTCTTTTCCAATGAGTCAACTCTTCACATGAGGTGGCCAAAGGATTGGAGTTTCAGCTTCAGCATCAGTCCTTCCAATGAACACCCAGGACTGATCTCCTTTAGGATGGACTGGTTGGATCTCCTTGCAGTCCAAGGGACTCTCAAGAGTCTTCTCCAACACCACAGTTCAAAAGCATCAATTCTTTGGCGCTCAGCTTTCTTCACAGTCCAACTCTCACATCCATACATGACCACTGGAAAAACCATAGCCTTGACTAGACGGACCTTTGTTGGCAAAGTAATATCTCTGCTTTTGAATATACTATCTAGGTTGGTCATAACTTTCCTTCCAAGGAGTAAGCGTCTTTTAATTTCACGGCTGCAATCACCATCTGCAGTGATTTTGGAGCCCCCCCAAAAAATAGTCTGACACTGTTTCCACTATTTCCCCATCTATTTCCCATGAAGTGATGGGACCAGATGCCATGATCTTAGTTTGCTGAATGTTGAGCCTTTAAGCCAACTTTTTCACTCTCCTCTTTCACTTTCATCAAGAGGCTTTTTAGTTCCTCTTCACTTTCTGCCATAAGGGTAGTGTCATCTGCATATCTGAGGTTATTGATATTTCTTCCGGCAATCTTGATTCCAGCTTGTGCTTCTTCCAGCCCAGTGTTTCTCATGATGTACTCTGCATAGAAGTTAAATAAGCACGATGACAATATACAGCCTTGACGTACTCCTTTTCCTATTTGGAACCAGTCTGTTGTTCCATGTCCAGTTCTAACTGTTGCTTCCTGACCTGCATGTAGGTTTCTCGAGAGGCAGGTCAGGTGGTCTGGTATTCCCATCTCTTTCAGAATTTTCCACCGTAATTGTGATCCACACAGTCAAAGGCTTTGGCATAGTCAATAAAGCAGAAATAGATGTTTTTCTGGAA
>NW_011495022.1:4084008-4084386 GCF_000754665.1 Bison bison bison | reverse complement strand
ATCCATTGGATGTTGGCAATTTGATCTCTGGTTCCTCTGCCTTTTCTAAAACCAGCTTGAACATCAGGAAGTTCATGGTTCACATATTGCTGAAGTCTGGCTTGGAGAATTTTGAGCATTACTTTACTAGTGTGTGAGATGAGTGCAATTGTGTGGTAGTTTGAGCATTCTTTGGCATTGCCTTTCTTTGGGATTAGAATGAAAACTGACCTTTTCCAGTCCTGTGGCCACTGCTGAGGTTTCCACATTTGCTGGCATATTGAGTGCAGCACTTTCACAGCATCATCTTTCAGGATTTGAAATAGCTCAGCTGGAATTCCATCACCTCCACTAGCTTTGTTTGTAGTGATGCTTCCTAAGGCCTGTTGACTTCACATT
>NW_011495022.1:4033793-4083908 GCF_000754665.1 Bison bison bison | reverse complement strand
TCTCCTTTCCCTTCTTTGGAACTCTGCATTCAGATGCTTATATCTTTCCTTTTCTCCTTTGCTTTTCACTTCTCTTCTTTTCACAGCTATTTGTAAGGCCTCCCCAGACAGCCATTTTGCTTTTTTGCATTTCTTTTCCATGGGGATGGTCTTGATCCCTGTCTCCTATACAATGTCATGAACCTCAGTCCATAGTTCATCAGGCACTCTATCTATCAGATCTAGTCCCCTCAATCTATTTCTCACTTCCACTGTATAATCATAAGGATTTGATTTAGGTCATACCTGAATGGTCTAGTGGTTTTCCCTACTTTCTTCAATTTAAGTCTGAATTTGGCAATAAGGAGTTCATGATCTGAGCCACAGTCAGCTCCCGGTCTTGTTTTTGCTGACTGTATAGAGCTTCTCCATCTTTGGCTGCAAAGAATATAATCAATCTGATTTCAGTGTTGACTATCTGGTGATGCCCATGTGTAGTCTTCTTTTGTGTTGTTGGAAGAGAGTGTTGCTATTATCAAAAAGATAAGAGGTAAGCTTTGGCAAGGATGTGGATAACATGGAATCCTTGCACACTGTTGGTAGGAATGTAAACTGGGGCACAGCCTATGGAAAATAGTGATAGAGGTTCCTCAAACAATTAAAACGATCATATGATCTAAAAATTCTGCTTCTGGGTATATATCCAATGGAAATAATATCAGGATCTTGAAGCAATGCCTGTACTCCCATGTTCACTGTAGCATCATTCACAAGAGCCAGGATACAGAGACAACCTAGGTGCCCAACAACAGATAAGTGGAAAAGGAAAATGTGATATGCAAGGAATTACAGCCATTATGTTGGCTATAATCTGTGTTCTAGTATAATCAGTAAAAATACTGAACCATTATGCTGTATACCTGAAACTAATATAATATGTAAATCAACTATTGTTGTTGTTCAGTCGCTAAGTCATATCTGACTCTTTGCGACCCCACAGACTGCAGCACTTCAGGCTTCTCTGTCCTCTCTCCCAGAGTTTGCTCAAACTCATGTCCATTGGTTCGGTGATGCCATCCAACCATCTTATTCTCTGTTGTCCCCTTCTCCTGGCCTCAGTCTTTCCCAGCATCAGGGTCTTTTGCAGTGAGTTGACTCTTCACATGAAGTGGCCAAAGTATTGGAAGTTTAGCTTCAGCATCAGTTCAGTTCAGTCGCTCAGTTGTGTCTGACTCTTTGCGACCCCATGAATCGCAGCACGCCAGGCCTCCCTGTTCATCACCAACTCCTGGAGTTCACCCAAACTCATGTCCATGGAGTCAGTGATGCCATCCAGCCATCTCATCCTCTGTCGTCCCCTTCTCCTCCTGCCCGCAATCCCTCCCAGCATCAGAGTCTTTTCCAGTGAGTCAACTCTTCGCATGATGTGGCCAAAGTATTGGAGTTTCGGCTTTAGCATCAGTCCTTCCAATGAATATTCAGGGTCAATTTCCTTTAGGATTGATTGGTTTGATCTCCTTGCTGTTCAAGCAACTCTGAAGAGTCTTCTCCAGTACCATAGTTCAAAAGCATCGATTCTTTAGTGCTCAGGTTTCTTTATGGTCCAATTCTCAGCTATACTGAGAGTATATCAGCTATACTTCAATGAAAGAAGAATATAGGGTACATATATACAATTGAATATTATTCAGTCATGAGAAAAAAGTAAATTGTGCCATTTGTGACAAGATGGATGAAACTTGGGGGCATGCTAAGTGAAATTAACAGAGAAACATAGATACTGTCTGGTATCACTTACATGTGAAATCTAAAAAAGCCAAACTCATAGAAACAAAGAGTAGAATGGTGGTTTTCAGGGGCTGGGGGGTGAGGTAAATGGGAAGGTGTTGATTAAACTTTTAGTTATAAAATGAAAAACTCTGGAGGATCTAATGTGCAGCATGGTAATTGTAGTTAACAATATATTATATACTTGAAAGTTGCTGGGAGTAGATCTTAAATGTTCTCACCACAAAAAAGAAATGATAATAGTGTAAGGTGATGGAGGTGTTGGCTCACACTGTAGTGGTGATTATTTCACAATATATGTGTATCAAATCAACACACTGTACATCTAAAACTTGCACAGTATTTTATATCAATTCTGTTTCTATAAAACTGAAAAAAAAAGATACTTTCTTTATTGGTAAAATGACAACCTGTGGGGGGAAAAACCCACAAAAATATATTTCTGTGATCATGTCCTGTACACTGGTTCTTGCTGCCCTGAATCAAATGCTTCATTAAATGACTGTTATAATATTATTGCTGATCTCCTCTCTTTAAAATATATACCCAACTATCACTTTATCTTACAGTCCTTCTTGGAATCTGAAACCATATATTCTAAGGATATTCATGAAAAGGAATTTTTAAATTTACTGTTTTACGTAGACTGGATTGCATGCTTGCATGCTCAGTCGCTTCAGTCATGTCTGGCTCTTTGAGACCCCATAGTCTGCCAGGATCCTCTGTCCATGGGATTCTCCAGGCAAGAATACTGGAGCAGGTTGCCATTTCCTCCTCCAGGGGATCTTCCTGACCCAGGGATCAAACACACATCCACACATCGCCTAAGTCTCCTGCATTGCAGGAGGATTCTTTACCCATTGAGCCGCCTGGGATTGGGTCACTATAAAATACAATCTTTTTTGTCAGCTCCCTGTGGCCTAGGCAAAGTATGTCTTTTCTCTCCAAGTCCATATTGTTGAAAAACTTACCTGGAGCTGCCCCCAAACTGGGTCTTGATGCTAAAGTGCACTCCTAGAAGTGCAAAGATAATGTGTAAAAGAAAAAAAAATCTGTCAGTGATGTAGATGAAAATGAATGTTAGAGCAATTCCCAGGCAGCAGAGAAAGAACTCAGTGTTTACATAATCCTAATGTGCATACATGGCTTCTTCATATTTTCCTGCTAAAGCTCATCTGGCTTTGCTCAAGACTTCAAATACAGTGACTTCTAGGCAGCACCTAATATTTATTCATGCCATTGTAAGAGCATCTTTGCAGTTCTTGCCAAGGTCTGTCATAGAATATGTTTATCCAGCTGCATGGCAAAAACATCATACATAGCCATCATTTTACTCAGTCACCTTCTCAATATTTTCTTCTATGATTAAATTAACTCATAAATATTACACCTTTAATGCTGAAAAGCTATGGTTCATCCAGCCAGTTGAATACTTGTTTGTCCATTTTCTAATGGCACTCAGTCATTTCATTATAGAGTCTGAAATAATGAAAATCATTGCATTTACTTAACATGCACAATAAACAGAGCAGGACCCATCTATGAGCTCCATTATTATGCAGTGCAAGCCTGCAGAAGAAATTTTGTAGGAAGAACTGTAGGGATTGTGTTGAAAATGGTTTTGGTAAATACAAGCAAACAAGCTCTGATTGCGTAATGCATAGGATAGAAATGCTGACTCCATTTGCAACTGGCACAATTTTTTGCTCAACCCTGGAGGGTTTCAAATAAACACACACATCTTGGTCTTACTTGTACTTAATTCATTACCAGACTATGCTCATGAACCTGGTAAGCTGTTACCAGGTACTGTGGCATTTTTGAGACTCTTTCCTTTAAACATCCACACTCAGTCTGTTTTTTTTTTTTTTTTTTTTAAGTATTCATCTCCATAGTAAAAGGATGGGAGCTTTGGGCAAGAATCTGCTGTGCCCTCCAAGGCTGACCTTGGTGGCAGCAGCACAATATGCTTCTCTATCGATATCTGGCCCTGGAGGCAAGAGCCACCTACCACAGGAGCCTTATCAAATCACCTTCTGAATGACATATTTATAGTTGGCACTGCAGGCCAGTTAGCTTTTCTAGAATTATATCCAAATATTCTCCATCATTCTGGGAATATCCTTGGTTAGCAATTGCTCATAATGTCAATGCTTTTGGAAACTTTTTACAGTCATTTTATTGTTTTTATTTCAAAAATAAAACTTAAAGGAGCTTGAAAAGTAGGTTTTTAGATGATCACACGATGGCCTGATTTCAGTGGTTTCAGTTCTGTGCATTTTACTTTATGTGCACCCACTGAAATTAACCAAAATTAATCCATATTTGAACAAAGACTGTGGATACAAACGAGCCCTAACTTCCTAGCTCCTCGGTGTACTACGCTAGCTGAAATGTTTGGAATGCATTGGCCCTGGGAGGCGAAGAAGTTATAGCAAACAACATATGGGCTTTAAAATCTGGAACTATCCAAGACGGAACAAGAAAGCTGTTTTCACTTTCCTTGTTCCCCCCTTTTTTTCCCTCCAGAAGATGAGTAATTACTAATCACATTTTATTTTCATCTTTAGAGCTGTACCCCAAAAAAGCCAGGTCAATTTAAAACTGCTGGTGAGTTTGCAGCCCTGTCCAATGATTACCTAATGTATTTGTGTCATCTGCTTTCCCTGTTGTGTGAAAACGCACGAAGGAAATGTGTTAAGTCCAGTGAACTGTTCCCAGCTCTTTTATTCACCTTTCAGCATGCTAGTTCCTTCCCTTGGCATTGATATCATTATGCATTTGTCAAAGGCAGACTCTCACTTCAGGGGCCTTTATTATGTGTGACATTTGGCAGCAAATTTTGCCACTGGGGTTTGCTTATATCCTCTGTATGTTATTGTACTTTTTTGGCATTCAGTAAATTCCGTACACCCACTTCTTTGATGTTCATTCCAGCCCCTAAATGTGGAAACAATGACTGAAATTTTGGATCAAAGCATCTCATAGATGACAGACAACACAACTCTCTGATTATTCACTAGAACAGAGGGGATCTCCCCTCCCCACCTCCCCCGGCTAAGATCTAGGCCAGTAGTCCCTCCAGGAACAGCTCTGACTTCCCTAGTGCAAAGGCACGAGAGGAAGCTAAAGAAAACAAGTCCAAGGTTTTAGGAAAAAAGAGACTCAACTAAACAGCTGAAGTGAAGCTCATGGTCATTTCTAACTGTAAGGAAAGCTAACAACAGTTCCAGTTGGTCCTCCCATTTCTTCCCATGGGTCATATTCTAGTCTAGCACTTCTAGGGGCCAGGATTTTTTCAGGTTTTGGAAAAGTCTCTAGTCTAATTTCTGTATAACGTCAGCTATACAAGATGGCCTAGATTTTTTTTTTTAATACATATTTAAAAGAAGAGGTAAAGGGGTCCAGGGATTAAGAAATTTTTAAAGTAATTGAAAAAACCCAAAACTACCCAAATTTCAACGAGTTGCTTTTGCAAACTATAATTAGCTGTCTGGAACAGTTTTCAGTGTTTGCTTTTGCTTTACTCCTGGGATCCCAGTGCAAATAATTACTTCATTCAATTTATTTCTCAGGTCAACTTTGACTCATAAAAGCATTAAAGCAGGTAACCCCCTAGGGGTGTTGGGAAGACAGATGAGCAAATAGATATGGAACTGTCGTAAGCACTTTGGAGGGGTGGGGGGGAAGCCACTTTATAAATCCAGGATATTTTATGGTTATGTGTTCACTCCATTTGGTATCCAGAATGTGCTAGTTATAATTAATACACAATGTTGGGAACTATTATAAATGTACCATACTCTTTTTAAATAGTGAGGAAGATAATTGTGTTTGAGAAATCTCATCCTGTATAAATTAGAATTCCCAGTAGAGTGCCATAATTGAGAATAGGGCTGAGTGCACTGAGTGGAGAAGACAGTCATCTTAGCGTGATAGCATGTGTTCAACCAAAAGGTGGAGTGCCAAGGAGGAAGCGTGAAAGCCCTTAAAATACCAGTTTCAGCTCGCCCAAGCGGGAAGCTTTTACTGCCCAGGCGTATGCAACAGTGACATCCAGCGGTTGTGGAGATAATTACAAGTGAATCTCATTTTAAAATATAAAATGTTTTAAATTATAATAAAATATTCTGTATGGTCAAATGTTGTCTAGATTCTTTATCTGGCCACAGTGTAAGTCAATAATTCAGGCTGGATGCCAAGTGAAACAAAGTTCACTCTACTTCCTAAGTAGTTTCGAAAATCTGTTTTGTTAAGTGTTATTTTGATGTTTTTTAATTTACTAAAATTATAGTGCTCCAAGGGTCTCCCTGACCCTCCTAAGCACACTTAGACATTTTTGCAAGGACAAATGAGACTGCGTGCATGCTGCAGACACAGCAGAAATGAAAGCTATACTTGACTCCTCTGTTAAATACTCCAGGGAAAACATCCGTGACCCTGAACATTTTCATGGTTGTGGAATTGCTCTAAGAAGTTCATTATGATTTTTACCAAGTCATTTAAGATGAAGAGAAAGAAGAAGGGTAAGAGAAGAAAAGGAATGGAAAATAAAGGAGAGAAGGAAGGAAAGAAAAAAGGAAGGAAGATTGGGAGGGAAGGAGGGAGGGAAGAAGGGATAAATGGGAGAAGGGACGGAGAGGGAAGGGAGGCGAGAGAAGAAAGAACAGGACTACTCATTAATCTTCAACAAGTTTTGGTAATAAGTCCATGTAGGATAATGTATCTGAAGAGGGAATTCAAAGGGATAATTAGCTCCCCCCTCAACTTCTTGTTTTAAATTGCATTCCTTCAATAACCAACCGATTAACTAAGTTAAAAAATAATAATTTTCATTAAAAAAAAATCTGAAAACAGCTGCTGCTGCTGCTGTACCTAGACCACTGCCAGTTGTAGGAGGATGCTGGCAAGGTGGCCCCCTCAGTGACCCTGGGAAAGAACTCTCAACAGAAGCCTGTTAAGTCACCTGACCTGTAACTTATGTATATCCATGTCAACGCTGAGTTATGTCAGGGGACAGCTTACCAACTTCCCGGGTGGCACTCCCGGAAAAACCATCATTGTGTGCCAAGCTTTTCTCAATTTTAGATGTACCCCTCCTATTGGGGTTCTTTCCCTTCATCTGTCTGCCTCTTTAAATTTCTCAAGTTGGGAAGAATTTACAGGCACCCTCTCAAATCCTGCTTGTTAGAGGAGGGAAATAAACAAACAAATTTCACATCTATCCAACAAGATAATCAAGACATAATTCCATAAAAAGCTCCAAATACCGTTCAGCTCATGTACCTCTCTGTTGTGCCCTAATGGAGAAGAAAGCACTGCTCAGAAGCGGTTGGATTGAAGGAGCGGGTGCACAGGAGGCCTGCAGTGAGCACTCTGCAGAGAGCGCCAGCCAGAGACATGGGGAGGGTCCCGGAAGGCATGCCTGGGGAACGACCTGTGTCAGTGAGAGTTCTGGGAGACATGTGTTGACACAGAGCAGGTGAATCTGCAGGTTTTAGCCAGCTTTGTTTGCTTTTACAAGGCCTTTGAACTGCAAGAGGGATTATCCAGATTCTAAAGCAAAAGAACGCGTTCCTAGCACTGCTCTCTCAGGATCTTCACTCAGAGATCCCTCTGGCTTATTGCTTCTTTGTGGGGAATATATGGAGAATTGGCACACCCAGGTGTCACCTCTCCTTTTAGTTCCGCAGGAGTCTGGCCAGGTGGTTCTTATCCAGAGCACACTGTAACTCCCATTAGATAACTTATTTCTAGAATCAAACCCCAGGGTCCCTCGAGAGCAAGGGTAGAACCTTCCCTTGACAGGCTGGAACCTCCTACATCAAGGTGGCCATGGCCACCACATTACTAGGTCCTGCCAGTATGAAGAGCAAGAGGCTGGCATGAGGGATCAATTCCCTTCTTTTCTCCCTAAAGAAAAATCCTGTCTTGCAAAGCTTCCTTTGATGTTTCAAGATTCCCTAAAAAAGGCAGTTGCCAACATGCATATCCTCTCCTGGCTTACAGCTTCCGGTATAGTTTTACTGCAGTATATAATCTAATAATCCGTTTAATTTCTTTAGAGAGATGTTATATATATACAGGTGGCATTTGGGTGGAATCACATGCCATAAACCTGTCTGCTCCTATCCAGGTTCAGAATACAGAAGAATCTGTTTTACAGACATTCTAGAATTTTTACATGGTCAATTGGCTGGTTTTGTATTCTGGAACGTATCAGAGCATCTACAGGAAAATATATACATAAATTCTATAAAATGGTGGCAAGATTTCTGATTTACTGATACTACTGGTTTGAATTTTCACAAAAATATTTAGCTATAGGACAATGTATTAGGCGTATTCTTAAAGGTAAATAACTGCAGCCAATAAAAGTTGGGCCTATAAAGGGTCCCATCTTCTACTAGTTTTCTGCACTGAGAATTACTACCAGTATAATCATGGCTCCCTGCACGCTAATATTTCCTCTGATACAGTATGATCAATGTTGTGGAAAAACATTTATTATATTTCTTCTAGCTACTTAAAGGCATTACTGAATTATGGGCATCGCAAAACGAATCCACTGTGCATTTTTTCTTTATGTGACGTTTTTACAATCTTCATTTTCTGCTTTGCAGCCACTGAGCTATAGAGATCCACACTCTGTCCCTCTTACAACTGCCACTGGGGCCACCGTCTCCTTTCTGCTTTACTACGTCTGAAATGCACTTCCTATGATAACATTCCTTTTCATTCTGTGCTGGACTGTTCTCTGAAAGGAGGAAGTGAAGAAAGAAATCAAACAATGTGTTGCTAATAACAGTTCTTAATCTTCTTCCTTAATGAAGGTGATGAAGTTTAGGCTGAGAAAAGGACAAGGGGAGGAGATGGTATTTTACGGAATCATTCCAGGAGAGCTGATGGACTCTGAATGGGTGTGGGTTTTGCAGTTTTGACATTTAACAATTTTATTAACATCTTCGCTTGTTGTGCGCCTTAGTCCACAGGATCTGCAGTGGGGAGAGAGTGTCCAGCTAACAGCCCGTGACTCAGGCCCTGCCAGGGGATGAATCAATTAGCAAGAGAAGCAATGATGCAAACACTTCAGGGTCACTCAGGATGCTGTTTGCCTTTTTGATAGAGAAAGCCCGCCATAAATAACATCACACCTCAGGAAATCATTCCGGGAGGCCCACATGCCTGCGGGGCTGCAGCCTGGGACGGAAGGAATCGTTTGCTCATTGTGTGCATTTCCCCCATCTCAGTCAATGGAGGATTTGTAGTAAAACCGGAGTATTTCAAAGGAGGACAGTATGTGGTAACAGAGGCATGTTTAGTGATTTCTTTTAGTACCAGAACCCATGATTTATGACCCAGAGTTAGAGCCAACTTTATTACAAAAATGACTTCACCCAGAATAACCTTATTCAGGGCTCTCAGGAGAATGATGTAGCACCCAACAGCATTATAATCTAGCAGATATTCACAAACAATTCCTTCCTCAGCCTCATTTCTGTCCCCTTTCAAGAGGCGGCCTTCTCCCTTTACTTGCTGGCAGAAGTGGGGTCCCAGGCAGTGCTCTTTCTGTGGTGATCTGCCCAGGTCAGGCATTGACAATACGCCAGGGCAGAAGCCACCTCCTGGGTCTCAGTGGCATCTTCCCCAAGCCTGTGCCCTGAGGAATAATGTGCAGAGGACACCCGTTCACCCTTCATTTCCTCCCTGCACAGAGCTTGCCTGCTCCCTGTACTCCCACCCACCCTTCCAGAACTCGGATCCCCATCACCTCAGAGAGACTTGCCGAAGCACCCCGCTCTTCTGATTGCCATGGAAACCGCCAGCTGCACTAAAACTGCCAAGGCTGGGTGTCCAGGCAGGGTCCCCGGGGCGTACCAGGATCTGGGAACTAGCCCTCCATCTTATTAAACTCCAGTGTCAGCTCCTAGCAATTGTTTTAAATTTACACCCTCAGAGTGCCTTAGTGGGATTACATGTCCATTTGCATTAAAACAGGTTTCTGTCATTAAACTGCCATACAGTAAGCTTCCTTGGGACAAATTAATGAGCTCTAAATATCATCAAGTAGAAGTTCACTTCACCAAGATGGCCAACAAGGGGGGCAAGAGGAAGTGACTGCTCAGAAATCCTAGCCCAGGAGAAATATAAGTGCCAACTACAGAAGGAGGTCTTGTCCAGGTCCTTCTTTGCTGTGAGATAAGTGGCTCTGATTTAGAGCTCATCTGGGAGAGTCGGCAACATTATCTCTATTCACCAAGAGCCTGCAGTTCACTTCCTAGTCCCGATTCTGAATACGCGTTTCCCTGTGTCTGCTGAAATTCACCAAGGGACCACGGGTCCCTCTACTCTGTGAGTGTCTCAGTCTACTGTGTTTCACCCTGCTGTCTATCCTTGAGGAACTTGTGTGCATCCGGGTTGTCTGAGGACAACACACACACAGCAGAGCATCAGGCAGCTGGCGTGAATGCTCCCACCTCTAAAGTGCCCAGCTGGCTATTATGGGACAGTCTGGACCATCATCTGGGGGCCTGGACCCTGGATCATTGGTCCTGATAAGGAGCACACCACACTGGTCATCTAGAAGCAGAATGAAAACAGAGAGATGTTGAGGCTGGATTGTCTCTGTTCACAGGATTGCCTTGCCCTTACAAATATTTATATATGTGTGTCTAAGTAGAAAGATCTCATAAAAGAAAACAAGTAAATCAACCTCCAAACTTTCTTGTATGTAAAGGAGGAAAGGCTGGCTGCAAGACAGACTTCCCGACCTGCAGAAGCTGTGATCTCATTTCTGTGTAGACAGAAATTACAGGGGACAGTAATGTATGATTGAGACACTGCTATATTTAGAAATGACAGGATGGGCATTATTAATAGCTTAATTGACATTAAGGCAATTACCCTTACCCTTATTACAGTTTGTAGAATTACATAGAAAATATTGGCTGAGGCCTTTTTTTCCCTAGAGCTACCCAAGGATACAGCATTTTATTTCATGCCAGATCCTGGTTTTGACATTAGATACTTAGCCATAGAATGATTTCAGTAAATCATTATAAATGCATTATAATAAAGATGTTATGAGCTATCAGATATTAACCCCCAACCCCTAAAGAGAGATAAATAGTCCAGTTGCATGATTCCCACTTTTGTTTCATAAGAAATAAGCTTTTGCAAAGAGCAACTGACTAATGAATTATAAAATGGTGTGTTGAGCTCAGATAATTAAACAATGCATTTTAGTGTCTAGTGTAGGATGAACACTAAATCATATACAAATAAAAAGGGAAAAGCCTAAACCCCCAAGCCCAGCTCCTATTTTCAAATAACATTACGGTTGGTCTATAGTCCAGAAATGCTCAACTGTTTTCTCATCTGATTAGAGAAACTTATCAAGTATAAGATCAGGACATAAGTCAACTAAACCAAGAGTCAGAGCAAGATTCTGGAGGTGCTAATTTCAGAGAAGCCCACAAAGTTATTTTAATGGAGGTTTTACATGGAGATTACCTTTCTTTCCAAAGTGTTTAATGGGGCAGAAGTCTAGAAGAATCCAGAAGTTCCCAAGTTTCTTTATACCTTTATATTTTATCTCCTAATTCATAATAAAACATACTAGTGGGGGTGGGTGGGTGGAGTAGAAAGTCTGATACTAGTCTTGGTCTTGTAGTGCTGGAAAGACAAACAGGAGGTGGTGGAGAAACACAGAGACTGGTTTGGGTTCTAACCACCCTCTTCAGGTATATCACCAAGCCCAGCCAGGCGACATCTAGTGGTCAACCTTGGATCACCATGAAGTTTTTGCCTGAATGTCTCTCACGTGGGGCTATTTTGCCATTGGCGGCCCTTTGGGCATGTCCTGGGTTTGTCGCGAGATTTGAAGTTGAGTATAAGCACGGCCCGAATACATGTTTTAGTTTTCCAGCCTCTCAAAGACGTGGTGACTGCGCCAAGGCACTCTACTGTTTCTGCGTCGAACAGCAGGACACTAATGATTGTCTGGACAAAATCAGACACAGCCTTGGGCTCCGTGTGAGCAATGACCGCCGGTGCCTGTGAGCAGGACTTCCCTGGGACACCAGGTACGTCACGTTCCACTCGACCGGCCCTCTCCTGTGCTCCAGTCAGGCCAGCCACACAGCCCTGTGCCCCTCTGCTTCCCCAACCCCATGTGTCACCTGATGCTACGGACCTCCTTCTAAGGCTTCTTTATTCCAGAATAAGATGAGGATGTTAGTAATGCCTACCCAGAGGGTTGTGTGAACATTACATGAAATTAGTTATTTAAAAGTACAGAGTAAGCCTGCAACTAAAAGATTTATTTATCTTGTAATTTTCCTTTCCTGGTTCTTCTCTCTTCATTCTACCTTTATATCTTCCAATTATCTCTCCCTCCCTCTCTCTCTCTCTCTCTCTCTCTCACACACACACATACACGTTTGCAAATCCCTGAAAGGCAGAGGCTCTGACTTGTTCATTCAAGTATTTCTTTCAGTGTCTAGTGTGTGTTTTGCTTAAGGTCACACTCCATACATGCTTGCAACACAGAACAACATTAATAATATAATAGCTACTAGTAACATTATCTGAGCTCTTGGTATGAGCCAGGCACTCTGCTAATAAGTATCATCACCTCATTTAATTCTTACAACAAGTCTCTTAGACAAGTACTATTTTCATCCTCATTTTATGGGAAACTGAAGTTTAAAGACATTCTGTAACTTGATCAAGGTCACACAAGCTCATAACTGGGCACCCAGGATGCAAAGAATCAGCCTAGTTTGGAGTTTCAGCTCTTATTTGCCACATGTTGACTTGGTTTTCTCAGCTTTTGTCTCTTTTAGGCTGAGCTCTGTTAAGGGATCAGCATGTACCCACTCTTACATGGACGATTTTAAGGACCTCGATCTTTGGTGTTCCAGGAAGTTCAGAAGTATATGCAAACTCCAGTTTATAGCTACTCAACAGTCACTTATCTACAAACTCCTGGGTCATTACATAAAACCATCCAAAAAGATTTTATAATTCCATATACCGTAAAGTTAATTTCACTTTGAGAGAATGTATCTGAGGGAAGTGATACACTCAGTTACGTACTCAGGTTGGTGGCCACAATAGATGGAGCTGTCTCATCATTCTTGAAAGCCTGGCTCCCTGGCAGCCTCACTCCATCACATGGTCACAGGCAAGGGACGGCCTCCCAGTCTTAGAATGGTTACGCTTCTTAGTGGTTCAAGTCTCACAAACCCCACACCTTAATTAAAGAGGTAAATTAAAAGGAATATTCAACCTCAGGGATGAATTCTTTTAGTAATTTGAGGTGGATGCTTTATTGGATAAAAAGACATACATGGGTTTATTATTCTGCCTTCAGGTACGAGGATCTACGGAGGAGGTTACCTAAGGTGGTGAGGAGTTTGTGTAGCCAGAGATACTTGCTTGTAAAACAGCAACCAGAGGAACAGGCCTGAGGTCTGTTGCTGAAGGACACAGCTTGGCTCTTTGTTCTCTACATGCCTTTCAGGCACAGCAGCCAGACATTTGGGATCTCCCGTGGCCTTCATTTCAAACTTGCTGACCGAGTGCTGTGCTGGACACCATTAGGGTCACAAAGAGGCAGGCCTCCTCTGCTCTCAGGCACATGGAAGCTGCCACAGTTCAGCTCCTTAGCAGTGGATACTGCTGTGTGCCTGCTCTCTTGTTGTGAGCAGAGGTACCACGTGTCACTTCTGGGCCAAAGCTTTTTATTTTCAGAAGACTCCCCAGCTCTCTCCTCCTGGGCAGAAGTGAGCTTGGAAGCCTGTGTTGAGATGACAGAAGGCCCAGTATCCTGGATTCCTAAATGACTTGGTGGAGATGAGTCCTCCACAGGCCCATGGTAGACATCAGCAAGAAGCAAACTCTTTTTAGATTAAGTCACTGACATTTGGAAGCTGTTTATTACCACAATAAAACCAAGGCAATCCTGAAAAATTCAGGAGCTGACTTTTTGTTCAGAAAATGTGGCCTTTCTTTCCAAGTCTTAAGATCTTTAATTTTTTTCCAATAGCCTTATCCACTGATTCAGTGGTTTACACATTTTTTTCCCCATCCTTTTGGAAAAATCTCAGATGACTAAGATTGCAAAATGACCTTATTTGGAAAGAATGCTGGTTTGTCTTTTGTCCATTGATAAATATCAGTACTATGAAACAAGTGGGGGAGACAGAACACAAGATCACCTTTTGAAAATACCATGGCAGAATGAGATGGTGAAAAAGAAGGGGGAAGTAGAGAAAAAAGAGAACTAGAGAGATAAAGAATGAAAAGTAAAGCAATATAGAAAAGACAAAAAAGAAAAGTAGAGAAGACAACAACACAAAAGATGGGCAACTTATTTCACTTTAGCTATAGTCAGTTGCTATAGTTGTGTTCCACTCCAGAATGTATCTCGTAGGATATCTTTGACCTTTGGTACCTCGTGTATGTGCCTAGCATGTCAGGGTCCTCCAGAAATGTTGGTTGAAATCATAAATAAAGGAGTGAATGAATTTTCATTTTATAATCTTGGGAGCATGTATTACTTGAACTGGTCTATGACTATGAATGAGCCTCCCATCATATATTGAAAGGCAGTGGAAAATGTGAGAGAGGAACTAGAAATAATTGAGTTTGAATAGCTCTTTATAACCTTTAAACCTGAGTCCTTGAAAAGAGCAACCATGAGGTCAGAGCAATTATTCTTTGTCCTAGAAACAGGACATCACTGATGACTCAGAACAGTCTGTTTCACAAAGTGTTTCAAATAAACTGGCTAGAAATGTCCTTGTTTTGCTTGCCTCTGGCTGAGCTGAACTGAGGGTACAGTCAGCACTGAGGTATCTATGGCCTTGATGTTGTGGAAGGAAGGTGACAGGAGGGAAATGGAATACAATTTGCTGAATGTTTTTGAGAAAACTTCAAAGGGGGCAAGGAATAGCAATATTACCAGAGGGTTAATAAGAAGGTGGATCTGGGAGGCATTTGACTGCCAAGTGGGAACCTCCAGTAGAATATTCACCTAACTAGGAGTAATTCGCTTTCCAGAGATGCGTGCAAGGACTATGGCAGGGCCGCCCCCATTCAAGGATGTTCTCTGGTAAATTCAAGGAAGCCCATTCTGAGGACATGAAAGGAAGTTAGTCCTTCCTCGGGTGGAGTATGAATCCAGTGTCTCCAGTCTGTGGGCTTATCTGTGTGCATGTGTGTGCATGTTGTATGTGTTGTGCATGCACACAGGCTCACACACACTCATGCACAGTTCAGAGGTCTAGGAATTGTGATAGGAATGGAAAGCGCTGAAGAAGCAGACAGCTGCTAGACGGCAGGCTCCAGGAGGATGACTGGTGTGGGCAAGAGAACATTCCGCACAGTAAAAGGGTATCCTGTGAATCACATGGAAAATGCAGCAAAAGGGCTGTTAGCATGTTGGCTGCAGCTTTAAAGAAAAGGAAGTTCTGTTGGGATGAAATTTCTCCTGGAGATGAACACATTCTGTATACCCAAATTCTAATTCATCAACTTCTACCTGCCATCTCGAGCTACACTTGTCTCCCATTTCTTATCAAAGGCACAAGCATTTTTCTTTCCTTGGCTCAAAATCATGAGCTTCTTCTCCTTGCTCTTCCCTTCATTCAATCTCTTCCCCTTTAAGATGTTTCTTGGATTCCCTCTTTTCCTCTCCCTGCCTGGGCGCATACCTAGCTGGTCTACCTAATTCTGGATCATCTCTCTTCCTATTCGAAATATAAGACCCACATGCAAATAATGAAATACTATCTTATAATCCAAAACAGAAATGGTAAGTGTTATAGTAACAGTGGCCCTCTGTACTAGATTTCCCAGATAATTCAGATTTCATGTAGTTTTATTATTTTCAATAAAGACAATTTGTTAAAGGCACATACATGATGAAAGACAAGAAAATTTAAATATTATCTGATTATTTTTGCACTTCTTTTTTTCCCCTTTGACCTTCCTCCTATTCAAGCAGTTGGCCATGTCTCTTGCTCGTTAGCTCAAGGAAGGGCTGAAACAGCATTAAAGAGAAGAAGCATTTTCTTCCTAACTTGCATATTTCAAAAATTCACCCTCTTGGGGGGATAAAGACATTATTATTAGGGCAGAGGCCAAAGAGTAGGGTGCAAACATGAGTATAAGCTAGGCTGTTCCTCTTCACCTCTTACCAAGGAGAGACCACTGCTATTGATGGAGGAGGAAGATTGGAGGGAAGCAAGGGAAGCAAAGATTTTGAGGGAACAGAGACGAAGGGACCTACATCCCTTAGAATAAGAACTTGGATCCTGTCAGCTGACTGCAGGTGGTAAGATGGTAAAAACCTATGTAATTGTTTTTGGGAATAGAGGTAGGAGGAGTGAAACTGGAAAATTATAATAGTTACTCTGGAGGTTAATTTTGAAGTATTTGAAAAAAAATTGAAACTGTGGAGAAATTTTTATACATATCTGTAAAGATATTTGTACAAAAATGTTTATCGCAGCATGACTTCTAAAGAGAAAAAAAATTTCTGACAACTTACATGACCATGTACAGAAGAAGGGATAAATTAAATGTGGCATTTTGTGGCATCCATAGACTATTGTAGAGCAATTAAAAGATACTGTCTAAACAACAGGAAGAAATGATAGGGGAATTTAGACCTTAGAATCCAACTGCCTGATAAGCTTTAAGACTTGAAATATAAGTGAGGGCAGAAGGAGTAGAAGGTGTCAGAGGGTGAGATGGCCGGATGGCGTCACTGATGCAATGGACATGAACTTGGGCAAAGTCCGGGAGATGGTAAGGGACAGGGAGGTCTGGTGTCCTGCAGTCCAAGGAGCGCAAAGAGTCAGACATGACTGGGCAACTGAACAGCAACAGCCCTTAGAATCCAGTTGCCCGATAAACCTTAGGCCTTGAAATAGAAGTGCCTCATTTTACAGATGAGAAGGAAGAGGGGCCTGAAGTTAGATGGTTTCTCATTTAGAGAACAGCCTGTTGTTTAGACTTCCAACCTCACCTTTTGTCCATGATGTCATCTGATGCTCTAAGTTGTCTGGTATAGTTTTCAGTCTATTCCAGGAAGCAGAAAGTTGTTCCTTCCCATCTCCCCAGTATGCTAGCACAGAAGAAGAAGAGAGAGGGAGAGCAAAGGAAAATGAGGAGAAAGCTGTCTCCCCTTGCTCTTGTGGTCACAGTCCGGATGAAAAGCAGAATAAAAATTGGAAGCCATAAAAAGCCCTAAATAATCTGTTCTCACGTTTCCCTCATTCACAGGAAGGGGTTTCCAGGTCCTCTCCAGATCTCCATTGTCTTATTAGCAAAACAAAGAGTTCAGCTAGAAGAATTATATCCATGCTTAAGTTCAAAATATTATCCCTGCAATGAATCTACTTTTAGCTATAAAATCTAGCTGTCCAGATTTCACTGTTGAAATCTCCACCTATAAGGCAGTGTTTTATCCACTTTCCCAAATCTGTTGTCCATGCCCTACAATTTTCCACTGGTTGGTGAAACCTACAGACCATATTCAATCCTTCTTTTCCATTATAATGTTTGATTCTCAACATTCCTAAAAACTAGTGGGAGTGGAAAGGATCTTCTGTCTGGGCTTTCAAGATAGATGCTAAATAAAAATCTCAACACTAAATGTCAGTCCCAGGAGTTTTTCTAAGATCGGCAGCCCAATGTCAGCGAAATGGCCTTGGATCCATCTCTGTGAAAGCCTCAAGTGGGAGTGGAAGTCATCACAGCCCCAGCGCTGACCTCCCGGCATGGTCTGGTGGGCTGAAGAGGAGTGGGAGTCAGCAACTCCACGTAAAGTACTAATTGTGCGACTGACTTGGGCTGTGACATTGGAGGAAACTGTTTCACCTCTAGGCTTCTTTCGAAAAGCAAGAAAAAGTTGTAAAGAGATGTTCTCTGAAAAGTACATTCTGCACTAGAGGATAAATGTCACAGTCATTAAGGAAGCGAAAGGAGACTCGGCGTCTTCTTCAGTCAGAACTGCGTCCTTTCGGTGTCCCCACCCACACAGCCAGCGGCAGAATTTAAGAGTGTCATTGTCCAGCCATCAGAAGCACACTAAGTCTAACGCAAATGCCTCAAATTCACTCTTCACTTTTAAAGTAACACACTTTTAAAAATTATTAATGGTTTAGTTGTGTGACCATCCATGAATGAAGGGCATTTCCCTCTCCCACATCTTTAATGGAAATAATTAATGAGGTGTTAGAAATTAACAACAATTAGCAGTGCACAGGAACAAAGGCAGAAGGTCAGAGACTCCAAAGAAATACAGTTTAGCTTCTTGGGTAGAATCTTGCCATGTCAAGAAGTGACACACTTCTCATGAAAGAGAAGCATTTTCTATGTTAAATATGTTGCCATTATACTGATCTTTCAAATGGGGAAAATACAGACAATAGTTTCTAATAGTCTCACTTGTAACAGTACAGATTTCTCTAATAAACTCTGAGAATTCCGAGCTTTGGTATGTATCTCTGGGGCACAAATACACCCATTGCTCCAGAACATGGGCTCAAACACCACTATTTTTTAAGATTATGTTGTTAACAGAAGGAAGTAAATTACTTGGCACTTCTATCAAGCATACTGGTTTTGCTGAACACACACAAAAAAATACTATAACATAGGACATTTTTCAGCTTAGTATTGATAAACATTGCTTGATAGAGCAGACTTACAATTTAGCAGTAGTGGGATCATTTTAGATTGTATTGGATTCAAGTGGATTTCTGGAAATAACTGCCACTTAGAGTAATTATTAATGTATATGAGTTATACAAATTACATGTGTGTTTTTATATTTAGCTATAGGATCCTGGTAAGCATCATTTTATATATCTATATCTATATACACAAGGGCTTCCCTTGTGGCTCAGATGGTAAAGAATCATCTGCAATGCAGGAGACCTGGGTTTGATCCCTGAGTTGGGAAGATACCCTAGAGAAGGGAATGGCTACCCACTCCAGTATTCTGGCCTGGAGAATTCCATGGACAGAGAAGCCTGGCAAGCTACAGTCCATGGGGTCACAAAGAATTGGACACGACTTAGTGACTTTTACTTCACATACACCTATATGTATGTAAATTCATAAATAACTTGCCTTAACCTTATCTACCTGATAGATAAGTGCCAACGAATATTACTACCAATATACTAGGTCTCCCAGCTTCACTCCATGCATTTGTTCCCATTTTCTAAAGCACAGCCAACAGTCCTTGAGCCAAGGTCTTACATATATCCCCAATATTGAAAATATAGTCAGAGGGAGAAAGTCAAGCTCAAATCTACAACTAGATGACCTCACCAAGGATATCCACCAAGGATATTTTACTAGAGAATGGGTATGGGATAGACCTATTCCACTTCTACCCACAAAGTAATTATAATTATAATTACATTACCTGCAATTATAAACATAATTAATTATATTCCTGCAGCGCTTTAAAGCTTACAAAGTACATTCACAGACATTAATTATTTAACCTCATCAGTACTCTGTGAAGCAGACAGAGTAGAAAACCTGCAGAATGGCACCAAGGACTTCTCACTAAGACCAGACTTGTTGCCTCCAGGCTCCCATCTCCTCCTATCTCTCATGATTATCTCCTTAAACCAAGTGTATGCTGAAAGTGAAAAAAAAAAAGACAATCTCTAGAGGCAATGAAGCTTCTGGCTTCTTTGTCAAGCTACTTTCAAACAAAGCAGCACAAGCAGTGTTCAGAGAAGGAATGAGCCAGAATTTGCAGGAGGAGGTACCAGGCTCAGTGACTTCAAGGCTCTGGTTCGGTCCAGGTTTCCAGGATCAGCTCACATACCCAGAGCTACAGTCGGGTTCTCGTGGACAAGAGTCATGAGCAGAACAACAGACTCTAGAGTCTGGAGCTAGAAGAGCAAAATGCCTACAGCACATCTAGGATATGCACCTACGGTTGGGAATGCCAAGAGTAAGTCAGAGCCCCACACAGCTCTGGTAATGGGATGGGATCATGTCATGACACCATGCAGTTCAGCCCTTGGCTCTTGCAGGTTAGAGGCTCAAATGAACTGTCTTCTGCCTGCTTTTCAAGGATCTCCCTCATACCCACCTCTCAAAATGCAACCTAACACATCACTAAAGGCTCCCCCTGTGCCTCCATGTCCCACCCACTCACTGTCTCACGACCACGCCACCTCCTGTTCCTGGTCCCAGGTTCCTCGCTGTAGGGCTCCCAACCCTGCGCTCCTTCAAGGCCCAGTCCGAGGGCTCCTCCTCTGGATAGAAGGGAAAGTATTAATAGATGTTGGCCTTTCCGCTGAGAACTTGGTTCTCTTGAAAAAGAAATTTATACTCAGATAACTACAGTAGAAGTTGTAAGATGTGCAGGGCCCTAAAATAGCACCACTTAAGGTGTGAACAAGTGACATCTGTAGTACCTCGGAACTGGTTGGAAGTGTAAATTCTTGACTCCCACCCTAGATCTGCTGAATTAGGATCTTCAGGCCTGGGCCCAGAAATCAGTATTTTAAGAAGTCCTCCAGGTGAATGAGATAGCTGCTAAAGTTTGAGAGCCCCTGCCTTAAAGGGAGATTTTTATGCCAAGTCAGAGAGGAAGTGCTTTTGGAGATGGCCCTTTGGGACTGATAGGATTCAGACACCTGGATACAGGTAAGAAGCATTCCAAAGGTGAAGGGAAGGGAGAAGAGCCCTGATCCAGGCAGGTGGTCTGGAAATAATAAGGATTTCCATATGCTACACCTAGGATGGCTGCAGAGTTGCTGGTAACTTTCAATAATAACATATTAACGTTGGGACTTCTCTGGTGATCCAGTGGTTAAGAATCCTTGTGCCAAAGCAGGCGACATGGGTTTGATCCCTGGTCCTGGAAAGTTCCCACATGCCACTGAGCAACTAAGCCCATGCACCATAATTACTAAGCCTACATGCCACAACATACTAAAGCCTGAGCGCCTAGAGCCAGTGCTCTGCAACAGGAGGAGCCACTGCAGTGAGAAGCCTGTGCGCTGCAATGAAGATAGCCCCCTTTCTTCCTTGAAAGAATTCAAGCAGGTTTCTTCCAAACTTGGAAGCAAACAAAACATACGGAGTGAAGCCAAGTTAATTAACTCAGTAATTGTCAACCTTCTTCAGACACCAGAATCACCCGTGGAGCCTTCCAAATGTGCCAGTGATGGGACTGCACACCCAGAGATCAGGATTCAGTTGGTCTGTGAGGCCAGAGCCACATTTCTTGTGTGTTGTTTGTAGCTCCCCCAGGGGTTCAGTATGTACATAGCACTAAGACTACAGAATTGGCCAATGGACAAGCCTACTGCTTACCTACTCAGTGGTAGGGACTCTGCTTCACATAGTGGCAGACGCCAGGAATGAATAAGACACTGAACCAGCCCTAGGAGTGGATATCTTCCAGGATCTGCAAAAGACCAAGGGGGAAGATAGAAGCAGTATTAGGGAGCAGAGCAAAGGAGGTGAATTTAGCTAATGACTCAGAATTAAACCCTAGAGCCTGCTAGGAGAATGGTGGGGGGGGGGGACTCAAGAAGGACAGTGTTTATACTAAAGAAAGCAGATAAGGAAACCATCAGAGATTGCCATGTAAAGTTATGCTTCCTCTTTGGAGGTTAACTGGCATAGGCTTATTTGTCACCTTCTGCCTCCTTTCTTAGCAAGACGAGCTCTGAACGGTTTAGTATCCAGGCCTGGGTCAGGGTCTGGCGCCTATACTGCTGATGGTGGGACATGTCTTTCTCCTGGCCAATGAGAAAAGAAGGAAAACATTTCAGGAGCCGCTAAATGCCAGTGTCTTTATTTGAACTTCCCTGGACCAGGCAAGTTAGTGGTATTTATGGCTTAAAAGAATTTCCATCTGCAAGTTTATCTTCCTGTTAAAAATCAGCCACCCCCTACCCTAAACAACCAAAGACAATAAATCAGGGCTTAAGTAAAAAAAACAAATACTTATCTCCACAAATTGGAATCCCCATGGTTGCTAACATATTATTTTTTTTAGTATCAGACTTCCTAAGAGGTTAAGTGATTTGTGGACGGGAGTGAGTTTCCCTTCAACTGGATACACAGAAGGCGTGGAAATGAGACCAGATGTTGTCCAAGCTAAAGGAGGAAGAGCTGGGCTAACATTTCCTGATGAGTCCCAGTGCTTAGTTAAGCTTTTACCTCTCCCGAATGAGCCACACTGGGGCTGCTGTTATTTTTAACCAATTCTGCCAATTGATGAATATCTTCGCCAGTCTGGTTCCCTTCTCTTTCACAGAATCAATGGTGTCAAAACAGGTACGTCTCATTCCTGCCTACTGAACTGATGTACAGCTCTGCCATTGTCACTGACGGAAGGACAGCACAGTATTATGCCCGTGCTTGTTCAGTTGTGTCAGACTCTTTGCTATTCCATGAACTGTAGTCTCCCAGGCTCCTCTGTCCATGGAATTTCCCAGGCAGGAATACTGGAGTGGGTTGCCATTTCCTTCTCCAGGGGATCTTCCCAACTCAGGGATCGAACCTGTGTCTCCTGCATTGATAGGCGGATTCTTTACCACTGGGCCAACTGGGAAGAGCATAGCATAGTGGCCACCAACTGGTGCAATAAACTACTACTATTTTTATTAAAATATTTTTTAAAAAAGGTGTTATTTGTTGCCTACTAACCTCAAAATATCCTCTTTCAAGAAGGCTCTATACTTTTCATGTTCACACCTGGGCTCAAGCATAACATCAGTGATGGGTCCAGACAATAGCCTTTCTATCCTGACACCCAAATTGTACCCACTCCCCATCCACATTGCTGGGGGTGTCATTTTCCCCCTGTTCAAAGTCAGCCCTATTTAGAGGTACGATAGAAGGAACCCGTGTAAATAGAAGACCTTTTTACATCAACTATGTCTACTGATCTGTCAATATCACATTGTCTGAAATGTCTTCTTTTATGAAAAATTTCTGAATAGTCTTTGGCAATTTTGTTTTGGAAAACTTGGGACAATTTCTCACTCTCTCAGAACCTCACTTAAAATGTATATGATCTTTGGGGATTGGGGTTTCACATCTTCAGCCATTTTCTGTTATTTATTCCCCATGACACAGTGAGTTTTCCAGTACTATATACTAAATGATAATACACACAACAGAGTTGTTGAGTTGAATTTGAAACCCACAAATCATGTTCATGGAAATTACTTGTTCTTTACAAACACTATTCCATGTGGGCAAACTGAGCCTTCACCTCTCCGTGTTAAAAGTAGCTGCCTGTCTCCTGGGAGTGCTCTGTGGTGCAGGGTGCAGTGAGAAGTCAAGAGAAGGGAAACCGCCTGTCATCAGAAAGAGCTTTTTCCAGGGAAAGTCCAGCATCCACTCAGCTTTTCTTCCTTTCACAAAGGGAAGTGCACATTGCTATGGCCCGCCAAAGCTCAAAGGGAAATCTATACAATTCTTTTCCCCTGACAGACTTTTCTCCCACCCCAACACCTTTTCTTGGGAAATTTAAAAGACACAGAAAAGTTAAACTCTCACACTCACCCTTCCCAGAGTTAACAACTGTTAACATCTGGTCATACTTTCCTCCAGGTTTTTTTTTTTTTTAAGAAATAATATGTTTCAGATTCCAAATTCCATCCTCTTTAGCCAGTCTGCTCCTCCCATACCAGCATCCATAGAAACAAAACCACTTTCATGAGTTGGGTGTGGATCTTTACAGTCCATTAAAAATATATGTTTTATATATATAAAACATATACATCCTCATCCGTTAGAGGGCTGACAGAATGAAAACCACAACCACAGAAAACTAATCAAACTGATCACATGGACCACAGCCTTGCCTCACTCAATGAAACTATGAGCCAGGCCGTGTGGGGCCACCCAAGACGGACGGGTCATGGTGGAGAGTTCTGACAAAATGTGGCCCACTGAAGAAGGGAATGGCAAACCACTTCAGTACTCTTGCCTTGAGAACCCCATGAACAGTATGAAAAGGCATAAAGATATGACACCGAAAGATAAACTCCCCAGGTTGGTAGGTTGGTTGGTAGGTTGATATTGGTTGATCTCCAATATGCTACTGGAGATCAGTGGAGAAATAACTCCAGAAAGAATGAAGGGATGGAGCCAAAGTGAAAACAACATCCAGTTGTGGATGTGACTGGTGATGGAAGTAAAGTCCGATGCTATAAAGAACAATATTGCATAGGAACCTGGAATGTTAGGTCCATGAATCAAGGTAAATTAGAAGTGGTCAAACAGGAGATGGCAAGAGTGAACATAAACATTTTAGGAATCAGTGAACTATAATGGACTGGAATGGGCGAATTTAATTCAGATGACTGTTATATCTACTACGGTGGTCAAGAATCCCTTCGAAGAAATGGAGTAGCCATCATGGTCAACAAAAGAGTCTGAAATGCAGTACTTGGGTGCAGTCTCAAAAATGACAGGATGATCTCTGTTCATTTCTAAGGACTATTCAATATCACAATAGTCCAAGTCTATGCCCCTATCCAAAATCACTGCAGATGGTGACTGCAGCCATGAAATTAAGACTCTTATTCCTCAGAAGAAAAGTTATGACCAACCTAGATAGCATATTGAAAAGCAGAGACATTACTTTGCCAACAAAGGTCCGTCTAGCCAAGGCTATGGTTTTTCCAGTGGTCATGTATGGATGTGAGAGTTGGACTGTGAAGAAAGCTGAGAGCTGAAGAATTGATGCTTTTGAACTGTGGTGTTGGAGAAGACTCTTGAGAGTTCCTTGGACTGCAAGGAGATCCAACCAGTCCATTCTGAAGGAGATCAGCCCTGGGATTTCTTTGGAAGGAATGATGCTAAAGCTGAAACTCCAGTACTTTGGCCACCTCAAATGAAGAGTTGACTCATTGGAAAAGACTCTGATGCTGGGAGGGATTGGGGGCAGGAGGAAAAGGGGACGACAGAGGATGAGATGGCTGGATGGCATCACCAACTCGATGGATGTGAGTTTGAGTGAACTCCAGGAGTTGGTGATGGACAGGGAGGCCTGGCGTGCTGCGATTCATGGGGTCGCAAAGAGTCAGACACGACTGAGCGACTGAACTGAACTGAACTGATGGCCCTATCAGTAATGCTGAAGAAGCTGAAACTGAATGGTTCTATGACGACTTCTTTTAGGAGAAGGCAATGGCACCCCACTCCGGTACTCTTGCCTGGAAAATCCCATGGACAGAGGAGCCTGATAGGCTGCAGTCCATGGGGTCGCTAAGAGTCGGACATGACTGAGCAACTTCACTTTCACTTTTTACTTTCATGCATTGGAGAAGGAAATGGCAACCCACTCCAATGTTCTTGCTTGGAGAATCCCAGGGATGGGGGAGCCTGGTGGGCTGCTGTCTAAGGGGTCGTACAGAGTCGGACACAACTGAAGTGATTTAGCAGCATGAAGACCTACAAGACCTTCTAGAACTAACATCCAAAAGAGAAGTCTTTTTCACCATAGGGGACTGGAAAGCAAAAGTAAAAAGTCAAGAGATATCTGGAGTAACATGCAAACTTGGCCTTAGAGTGCAAAATTAAGCAGGGCAAAGGCTAACAGAATTGTGCCAAAAGAATGCACTGGTCATAGCAAACACCCTCTTCCAACAACACAAGAGAAGACTCTACACATGGACATCACCAGATGGTCAATACCAAAATCAAATTGATTATATTCTCTGCAGACAAAGATGAAGAAGCTCTAGACAATCAGCAAAAACAAGACCAGGAGCTGACTATGGCTCAGATCATGAACTCCTTATTGCCAAATTCAGACTTAAATTGGAGAAAGTAGGGAAAAGCACTAGATCATTAGGGCATGACCTAAATCAAATCCCTTATGATTATACAGTAGAAGTGAGAAATAGATTCAATGGATTATATCTGATGGACAGAGTGCCTGAAGAACTATGGATGGAGGTTTGTGACATTGTTTAGGAGGCAGTGATCAAGACCATCCCCAAGAAAAAGAAATGCAAAAGGCAAAATGGTTGTCTGAGGAGGCCTTACGAATAGCTGAGAAAAGAAGAGAAGCTAAAGGCAAAGGAGAAAAGGAAAGAAATACCCATTTGAATACAGAGTTCCAAAGAATAGCAAGGAGAGATAAGAAAATCTTCCTCAGTGATCATTGCAAAGAAAGAGAGGAAAACAATAGAATGGGAAAGATTAGAGATCTCTTCAGGAAAATTAGAGATACCAAGGGAATGTTTCATGCAAAGATGGGCTCAATAAAGGACAGAAATGGCATGAACCTAACAGAAGCAGAAGATATTAAGAAGAGGGCCAATAATACATAGAAGAACTATACAAAAAAAGACCTTCATGACCTAGATAACCAAGATGGTGTGATCACTTTCCTAGAGCCTGACATTCTGGAAAGTGAAGTGAAAAGTGAAAATCGCTCAGTCATGTCTGACTCTTTGTGACCCCATGGACTATACAGTCCATGGAATTCTCCAGACCAGAATACTGAAGTGGGTAGCCTATCCCTTCTCCAGGAGATCTTCCCAACCCAGAAATCAAACCAGGGTCTCCTGCATTACAGGTGGATTCTTTACCAACTGAGCTATCAGGGAAGCCCAACATCCTGGAATGCAGTCAAATAGGCTTTAGGAAGCATCACTATGAACAAAGCTAGTGGAGGTGATGGAATTCCAGTTGAGCTTTTTCAAATCCTGAAAGATGATGCTGTGAAAGTGCTGCACTCAATATGCCAGCAAATCTGGAAAACTCAGCAGTGGCCACAGGACTGGACAAGGTCAGTTTTCATTTCAATCCCCAAAAAGGTCAATGCCAAAGAATGCTCAAACTACCATACAATTATTGCACTCATCTCACACACTAGCAAAGTAATGCTCAAAATTCTCCAAGCCAGGCTTCAACAGTATGTTAACTGTGAACTTCCAGATGTTCAAACTGGATTTAAAAAAGGCAGAGGAACCAGAGATCAAATTGCCAACATCTGTTGGATCATAGAAAAAGCAAAAGAATTTCAGAAAAACATCTACTTCTGATCTATTGATTACACCAAAGCCTTTGACTGTGTGGATGACCACAAACTGTGGAAAATTCTTCAAGAGATGGGAATACCAGACCACCTGACCTGCCTCCTGTGAAATCTATATGCAGGTCAAGAAACAACAGTTAGAACTGTACATGGAACAACAGACTGGTTCCAAATTGGGAAAGGAGTATGTCAAGGCTGTACATTTCACCCTGCTTATTTAACTTATATGCAGAGTACATCATGAGAAATGCTGGACTGCATGAAGCACAAGCTGGAATCAAGATTGCTGGGAGAAATATCAATAATTTCAGATATGCATATGACACCACTCTTATGGCAGAAAGTGAAGAGGAACTAAAGATCAAGATGATGAAAGTGAAAGAGGAGAGTGAAAAAGTTGGCTTAAACCTCAACATTCAAAAAACAAAGATCATGGCATCTAGTCCATGGCATCTGGTCTATCATTCCATGGCAAATAGATGGAGAAACATGGAAACAGTGACAGACTTTATCTTCTTGGGCTCCAAAATCACTGCAGATGGTGACTGCAGCCATGAAATTAAAAGACGCTTACTCCTTGGGAGAAAAGCTATGACCAACCTAGACAGCATATTAAAAAGCAGAGACGTTACTTTGCTGACAAAGGTCATCTGGTCAAAGCTATGGTTTTTCCAGTAGTCTTGTATGGATATGAGAGTTGGAGTATAAAGAAAGCTGAGTACCAAAGAATTGATTCTTTTGAACTGTGGTGTGGAGAAGACTCTTGAGAGTCCCTTGGACTGCAAGGAGATCCAACGAGTCCATCCTAAAGGAAATCGGTCCTAAATATTAATTGGAAGGACTGATGTTACAGTTGAAACTCCAATCCTTTGGCCACCTGATATGAAGAACTGACTCATTGGAAAAGACCCTTAGGCTGGGGAAGACTGAAGGCAGGAGGAGAAGGGGACGACAGAGGATGAGATGGTTGGATGGCATCACCGACTCGATGGACATGAGTTTGAGCAAGCTCCGGGAGTTGGTGATGGACAGGGAAGTCTGGCGTGTTACAGTCCCTGGGGTTGCACAGAGTTGGACACAACTGAGCGACCTAACTGAACTGAACTGATACATTTTTGCATGCAACAATATATAATATTACTTCCTATATGTATTTTGCTATTTAAATGAATGACATCATTATTTTTAGTTTCTGCAATTTGCTTCCCACCCCTGCCTTACTATTTAGCATTAGGTTTTTGGCCATCTACCCATGTTGAGGTACATAGACCTGTTTCACTCTTTCCATTATGCATATATTACATTTCTAGTTCACCACTGACGGATATTTAAATTCTTTCCTGTTTTTCACTATTTTCTGCCAGGCTGCAACAAAAATTCTTGTGCAAGTCCCTTTGTACACAACAACAGTTTTCGTAGGAAATATACTCAGTAGCAGAATCTATGGGCCTAGGATATGCATGATTTCTATTTTACTTAGGTTCTGCCAAAAGACTCTGAAAGAGACCACTGATTTACATTTATTTCTACCAGCAGAAGGTGATTGGACCAATACATACTGGACGATACATAATATTATAGGACATTTAATATTTTTCCAATTGAATGGTTAAAAAATAATGGCTAAGTATTGGTTTTATTTCTCATTTCCATGACTATTAGTAAATTAATTATCTTTTCACAGGTTTATTGGCAATAGTAGTTTTCCTTTATCATATTCTTTACTTATTTTTATTAGATTATTGTATTTTTATTATTATTAATAGTTTGTAAGGGTTTACATGTACCTTGGATAGTAATCTTTTGAAAATTATATACATCTTTTAAAAAATCTTCATTTCTCATTTTTGAATTGGTAATGCATATACATGGTAAAACCTAAAGAATTACAATCTAATCTGAATGCATATACATGGTAAAACCTAAAGAGTTACAAGAGTATATAATGAAAAGCATTTTTCTAGGTCTATTACCCTCTCTCCATTCATTTTACTTCCTTGAAGAAAAGTAATGTTCTAGTGTACCCTTCCAAAGAGTTCTATGCATATGCAAAAATAATAGTGTATAGTTTCCTCTACAATTACTTTTTATAAATTCATAAAATAGTATACTATACATTCATTCTGTATCTTGCTTTTTTTTACTTAAAGCTATCTTAGAGATCATCCTAAACCAGTTTATATTTCTTCTCTTTTCTATTTATTTATTTTTGGCTGCAGTCTTTTATTGATGGACCAAAATTTATTTAACTAGTTTCCTACTGATTGACCTTTATGTTTCTTCCCATTTTTATTATTAAAAATTGTGTTTCAATGGCTACTCTTATATAGGTACATTATTTCATATATGTACAGATAGATGGAAGAGTGGTAAAGAATCTGCCTGCTAATGTAGGAGACACAGAGATGTGGGTTCCATCCCTGGGTTGGGAAGATCCTCTGGAGTAGGAAATGGCAACCCACCCTAATATTCTTGCCTGAAAAATTCCATGGACAGAGGAGCATGGTGGGCTACAGTTCATGAGGTCACAGAGCTGGACATGACTGAGAAACTGAGCATGCACATGTACAAATTGTCAGAAGTGAAGCATTATTTAAAGCTAAGTGTTTTAAAATTTTTAATAGGTATTACCAAATTATCCTCTGCAGAAGCCATGCCAAATCACACTTCTACCAGCAATGTGTCACTCGTCTTGTTTAAAGATTATTAGAATAACAGATAACACTTATCGAGTGTTTTTATAGGCTAGGCATGGTTCCAAATCCATTGCTTGTATTTTTAAGAAATCTTTATGGAAAATGTCAAATGTGAATAAAAGAAAAGAATGTAATGAGCTCTCATATACCCTTCATCCGGCTTTAGTAATTAAGAACATATCCACAGTGCTATATGTCAATTATGTCTCAATAAAACTATAAGAAAAGAACATATGGCAAATCTTTTATCTATACACCCACCCCCATTCTCTTTCTCATACCTGTTGGATTATTTTAAAGTGAATTCCAGCACTGTATCATTTCATTCATAAATATTTCAATAGCATCTCTAAGATATATGGATTTTTTAAAAAGTAACCACAGCATCATTATCGTGCCATAAACATTTACAATAATTTTTTATGATCATTTAATCACCAGTCAGGATACAGTTTCTCCCAACCGACCCACCAACATCTTTCTGTAATACATTTGGTTTCTTTGAATCAGAATTCAAACAAGGTCCACACATTTCATTTGGTTGCTACATCTCTTAAATCTCTTGGTTTCTAACAGCCCTTCTCCCTCTTGTTTTCTCACCATTTATTTATTAAAGAAAAGAGTGTCAAGGTGGTCAAAAGTTACAAACTTCTAGTTATAAAACAAATAAGTCATACTGCTATAACATACAGCATGCTGACTATAGTTACAATACTGTATGGTATATTTGAAAGGTGCTAATACAGTAGATCTTAAAATTCCCATTTCAAGAAAAAAAATTGTAACTAAATGCACTAATGGATGCTAACTAGACTTATTATGATGATCGTTTATATACAAGCTTAAAAGGTTGAACACCTGAAACTAATATAATGTTATATTAATACATTAATTATATCTCAATAAAAAGTGTCATTTCTTCTGTTCAATTGTATTTTAACTTTATTTATAGTGGGTTTTATTTGTTTGTTGCCATATAAAAGTATTTTATATGGAATTTTGCTATAATCAAATTTAAGTACATTTTTCTCTATAGTGTGTGTTTTTTGTATCTTGTTAAAGAAAGTCTTTCCTAATCCAGGAAAAAAATTGTTTTCCACATAGGCTTAAAGCTATGTGATTTACATTTTAAGCCTTTAATCTTGTACTTTATACCATATGCAAATTATGCATATGGTATAAAGTAGAGATCTCATTTTTTTTTCCCCATGGGGTGGGTCCATTCTGTACCCTTTCTTCATTGATTTGCAATATTATCTCCAATACAATGGACTTCCCTGGTGGCTAAGATGGTAAAGAATCCGCCTGCAATGCGGGAGACCTGGGTTCAATCCTTGGGTTGGGAAGATCTGCTGGAGGAGGGCATAGCAAGCTACTCCAGTGTTCTTGCCTGGAGAATCTCCATGAACAGAAGAGCCTGGCGGGCTACAGTCCATGTAGTCACAAACAGCCGGACACAACTGAGTGACTAAGCACACAGCACACTCTAATGCAACGCATGGCTCGGTTTATAGGCTCTGTCTTTTTGATTGATCTATTTATCTGATTTGACTCCAGTATCTCACTATTTAATGACTATAGCTTTGTAATATGACAGGCTATTGTTAGGACAAATCTGGTATCAAATTTTTTTAATGTACAATAAAATGAGACTAATCAGATCCTTCATATTTTTAAAAAAATGATGGATTTTGGTTTAGAGGGATAGTGACATTTTACAGGTTGTTAGAATTGAGGTAGGAATCCATGTTGTGCTGAAAGATCACATTTAAAAGCTAGATTTACTTTGTAAAGGTTTCATGTAGTTCTTCCACAAGTATAGTACTTTCACAATGTCTTCTCAGATCACAGAGGATTTTACCCTTTCTTCCTCTTCTCCTCCGTCCTTATCCACACACGTGGGTAGAGAGAAAGGGAGAGAGAGCTCATGAATTCAGGAGGCAGGTGAAGGTAAACATGCACGCCTTTGGTTTATAGATTAAGAATAAGAGGTCCCAGAAGTGGGAGAGGGTCAAGCCCCAAGTCACAGGACTCTTGTTATTTACTGTCCTGACAACTACTAAACATAGTAGATTCCAGTGCCTCAAAGAGAACTATTAACTCATCAGATACTTCCTGCTTGAGCAATCTCGAAGATGTGGGAGGGGTGCGGCAGAGAATGTACTGATCAGCTCTCAGATGAGAAAGAAGTGTTCTTGCAACAAGGAAAGAACATGGAGAGCCCCAGACCCAGAAACCTGCCTCACTTCCTCCAGGGTGAACATCAACTGAACTTCTAGCTGTTCTCCACATGGCCCCATGCTTCCCAATCCCTCCATGCTTTTGTTTATGCCATTCTTGCTGCCTGAATTGTCTCCTCTACCATCTCCATGAAACCAACTTACATGACATCTCTTCTATGACACCTTTAGAAATACCTCAAGTTAGGTATGTCTCTCTACTGCTCTCATCATAGAATCAAATAATTGTTTTCTCCAGGCTGGATTGAAAAGAATGCTAATGGACACCTGTTTCCCTACTGTCTCCTCTTCCAGGGAGTCCTGCACACTACTGCTGGATAAAGCCATACATTCTTCCTTCCATTTGCACTTTTCTCCGTTAGAGAAACTCCAGCATCCTTGCCTAAAATACGTGCCCTCCAGCTCTGCAGTCCAGGGATCCCATGGGTAAGTGATGGAAGCTGACTTTCCAAGCAGAGAAATCCCTCCCTTTTGTCAAATGGGCTCCATCTACATTTCCACCCATGTTTCTTGACTCTTCCGCTATGCTCAGGCCATTTTTTTAAACCCCAAATTCTTTCCCCTCTTTTCTGCTAAGAAATGTTTTATACTAGGAAGACTTTCTTAACTAAGAAGTCTGCTCTTTTTATTTTAGACTTCTTGATTACTTGGCCAGACAGAAATCAAGTGTCTGGCTCTGTAGTGATATGAATTATTTCCTAGCCGTTTGGAGTATTGACATTTTCTCTTCCTACTAGGAATACATATGCATGTGAGCATGTACGCAAGCACAGTTGCTCACTCGTGTCCAAATCTTTGCGACCCCATGAACTATAGCCCGCCAAGGGTCCTCTATCCATAGAATTTTCCAGGCAAGAATACTGGAATGTGTTGCCATTTCCTTCACCAGGGGATCTTCCTGACCCAGGGGTTGAACCTACATCTCTTTCGTCTCCTCCATTGGCAGGCAGATTCTTTACTGCTGGGCCACCTAGAAAGCCCCACTAGGAACATGAGCTGCCTCATATTTCTTTTGCCCACTCCCACCCACCCAATGTATCTAGCACACAGGAGACAATAAACATTTGTTGATGTTCACTAAACAAGTTATATCTTATCAGCAGCTATCTCATCAAAGAGCAGCTTAAGCTATATTTTGTGCTGATAAGCAAAACTAAATAGAGAATTTTTTAAAAAATTTAAAGATGTATTGCAAAGGGGAGACCAAGAATATTAGCAGTGAAACAACAAGGTTAAAGAAATCCTTAATAGCTTCTCAAAGGAGTAAGCATGACCACTTTAATTGAAGCAGAAAGACACGAATACCAGAGATGTGTTCATTTCACACCAGGAAGATGAATTAGAGAAGCTGCTCCAAATATTTTTTTTTTCCCTGAGTGATGTATTATGTGATGAAAAGCTTATAATACGTTATGGTTGTACCCTTGACATAGGATTTAACCCATTGGTGCACTGTCTGGACTTCTTGGTTTGCCTCTGTCTGAGTCTAGCTTTTGGAAAGGAGATTCTGAAATAAGAGCAGAAACAGAGCCTTATAAGGGTTTGATGTAGACAATAAAGTCTTTTTGCAGATTAATGCTGAGACTTCACAGTAGCTTAACAAGAATTGCGAAGCTAAACAGTCCAATATGAAAGTTATTCCTTAGAGACAGATCACTCTGAAGTCTGGCTCCAAGTGGTCTTCCTACTTAAGCTTCCAGGCCGAATGATGGCAGGCGAATATATTGCTAGAAATTGGAGATGCGGCATTTCACTCTTCCAAATGTTTCCAGAAAGGTAACTTTTACTGCAGGAATATCTTCAGTACAAAGCAACACTGAGCCACTGTGAAGATCCTCACCCTGACGCAGGCTGAGGGAGATGGCCAGTGCCTAATTGGCCCATCAGAATATTCTGAGAAGGAAGCTTCAGAACATTCTGACATAAACTTGGCGAAATCAGATCAGAAGTAGAGAAACAGGGGGTCCTCTCTGCATGCCCTTTATGTTCTGTTAACCCATACAACTCGTGGGCATGAGCTTAAAGCTACTAGCTTAAAGCTTATTTTCTTTCCCAGTAAAAGTCTTTTCAATATTTTAACAGAACACATGTTTTCTTCAGTTTAGAAAGGCTATGCTGCGAGCTCAGTTTTTAAGTGTATTACAATCCCTGAATGTTTTTCTGCCCTGCTTCCATGCAGCCAGCCCAGCTACATCTCATGTTTGGCAAGTTAAATGAGTTTCCTCTCCTATCTCTATTTTCCATCATGAAAATCATTCCTGAAGCATTTAAGCAAGAATGGACTCAGCCCAATACTCATAAACCTTGCCTTTTTCTGCCTTCTGGGTCATATTGACCTGGTCTTGGGATCACCACTCTGGTTATATTCTGTTAGCTGGTTGAACACCCATCTAACAGTAGTGTGGTCTACACAGCATCTTCCTCCAGATGACTGATATCTATGGTATTCAGGAGCACATTAAAACAAAACAAACAAACAAGAAAAAAAACAGAGCACAACAGAAAACAAAGTATGTAATCTGCTTCCTTTCAACCCATCAGGCCCACCTCATGGGCGTTGATCCAGGCTAGCTAATGAAACACTTTCTGACTGCCACCCTATTCTCAAAAATAATTTGCTATGACTTTGCTGAGTTAGAATCAGTGCCTCCTTGCATTTGCTAGACCTCTGAACTCCGTCTGTGGCAATTAGCCTTAGATAGTCACTTATGAAGCAGTCTCACCACAAATTCTATATCTCGGTTTCATCTGCACATGATTCAAGACTCCTCCTTCCCCTTGTCTTCCTGCTATTTATTCTCCGTGATCTCTCTTTCCTGTCCTTTGGCGAATGTGTAGCCCATCTTTTCCTCTAGGATTCTGCTTCACAGCAATGTATATGGATTAAACAATAACACTCCTCATCAGAGGGCTTGGCAAAGTGTGTGTGGGGGGACGGGGGGGGGGCGCGCGGTGTAAAGTGCCTGACTCAGGCTTACCCACCAATCTGAGAAATGAATCTAGAGTGTTCTGCTGTTCTTTTAACAGCTGTCTTTGGAGGGAAAGAGCTTGCAGAGAGAACAGATGTTCTGAGTCCACCTAACAGTTATTTCACTGAATCAGGTGTGGAGTCAGAAGGCCCAACAGAGCATCAGGCAGACATGACATAACAACGTGACCCAAAACTCCCCCCAAGGATGGACAAACTGGATGTTTCCTTTTTTAAAAAGCTTCTCCTTTGAAGTGGATGTTCCAACAGCAGGTGGGACTCCTTAGCTCAGACCAGGAATCTAATTTTTGTCTAAAGTTAGGATCTCTATTGAGGGAAAAGAGAAGATAATAGATACTAGATTATCATATTCGACTGATCTAGCACAAAATCTTCAAGAATACTTTAGCGTCTCAATCCATCTAGGATTGAAACGACAAGTGGTAAATAAAAGATTGAACTGAGGAAAAGCAAGTTAGTGTACTTAAAACCTTTTGTTATTAACACTAATAACAATTAATTACAAACATTAATTCTGATTTATGGACACCTGCTTAGCATCAACAGCACAGACCCACCCTTCCAATTATGCAGTGATACAATGGCACATTCATGTTGTAGGTCCACGACTTTTCTCATTTCCTGTGTAGCCACCTTTAGTTCTGTGTATATCTTCCTATTTTAAATTACCACCAGGCCTCAAACATATTTGCCTGGTTTTGAAAGCAGCAGGAGGTGCTTTTTGAAGTTTCTGGAATGCATACACATGGGTGTGTGCACTTGCGTGCGTGCACACACCCAGAGGTCATGCCATCCACCGACAGCATGGTATGATCCCTTTCATACCAAAGTTTTCCAAGGACATAATACCACTCAGATAACAAAACTTTTTCCCCCTTATTTGAGCGATCTATCACAATTAGCTGTGTTTCTTGTTTATAACACTATTTTTGCAACAACAAAAAAATGTGGGATAAGTGATGATCAAAATGACTTTAGAAGTCAGCATAGGACATGATTTTCTGCTATTAGTCCTTACCAATGTCAAGTGCAAAATTTAAATTAACAAGCACTTCCCTTATTGGAATGACTTCAGCATTTCTGCTGCCTTCCATTGATTTCTATTTACTTTGGCAGGCACAGGCAAGAAGAACATATTTCTGTGCTTGAAGAATCAACCTAAGACTACACGAGGTGGTAGAGATGCGAATGTCAGGATGAAATGTTGCTGTGAGGTTATTCTAAGAATTAACATGATACAGCAGGACCACTATTTATGTAGTGTTCCTGCAGGCCTTAACTTCCCGTTAGTGTTGTGTTAGAGTCGTCTACCAGCTGTACTTCTCATATTAACAACTGGTCTATAGTTCTTTCACCTAGCAGTAAATACGATGTCAAAGCCATTTAAAAACTAAACAGCTTACCTGCAAATATGTCATATGCCAGCTATCCCCAACCAGAGGTAACCTTGACCCCAAACTAGCTCTTGGGAAAGAAGCCCATGTTGCCACTTCATCACTAAGTTACTGTTGGTAACTGGTGTCTACAAGGGGTTATTCTTCATTAGAGATGCCAATAATAAACATTTCCATGGTCCAACTTGGCCTCAGAAAGGTATAAAAATCTACAGAAAGGCCAAAATAAGCTTTAGACTTATTGTCCAGGTTTTTTTGTCTTTTAATTCTTTTAATCTGCTAGTCTCAGGGTTTTTTTTGAGTTGAAAAGTAGGTGGAATAAGCAGTCAGAAAATATTCCCTCACATTTTTTTTCTCTTCTCCATCTTATCATCTGCAGTAAAAACTCCAGCCATACAATGATATCAGTTCAGTGCAGTCACTTAGTCATGTCCGACTTTTTGCATCCCCATGGACTGTAGCATGCCAGGCCTCCATGTCCATCACCAACTCCTGGAGTTTGCTCAAACTCACGTCCATTGAGTCAGTGATGCCATCCAATATCATCCTCTGTCATCCCCTTCTACTCCTGCCTTCAATCTTTCCTAGCACCAGAGTCTTTTCCAATGAGTCAGTTCTTTGCATCAGGTGGCCAAAGAATTGGAGCTTCAGCTTCAGCATCAGTACTTCCAATGAACACTCAGGACTGATTTCCTTTAGGATAGACTGGCCTCATCTTGAAGTCCAAGGGACTCTCAAGAGTCTTCTCCAACACCACAGTTCAAAAGCATCAATTCTTCAGTGCTCAGCTTTCTTTATAGTTTAACTCTCATAACCATACATGACCACTTGAAAAACCACAGCTTTGACTAGATGGACGTTTGTTGGTATACTATAGTATATTCAATTCAAATTCAGCTACCAAAGGTAACCCCAGGCAGAAATGTGAATCACCTGATTTTCATGACCCTGTCTTCTTTATCCTGGCATTGCAAACATTTGCCAACAGCCAATAGTTGCCCCATCGTCTTTATAAATAGTGTAGAAATAAAGAAATAAAGTTAAGGTAAATTTGTAGAAGTTCGATCAAACCTAGAAAACTACAGAAGACATTTTTGCACTGTTTAAACTAAAAAGAGACTCTGTTGATCCAATATCAACCTCAGTCCTCCTTCCAGACCTGGTGGTAGCTGGACACAGCCCTGGGGACAGGACAGAGGACCAGAGGAGACACTAGCAGCCAGGTAGCTGCGGGGGAGGGGCGGTATTTGACCCGCCAGAGGCAGCTCATTCAGCGGCGCCTTAACCAGAGCGCCTGTGCTAACACTCCCTCCAGGGTGGGAGAGAGGGGCCTCCGCTTCTTAATGACCCCGCAGAGTCAGGACCTCTGTTTTATGTCTTATCGCAATTACTGGGGTGCCGGGAAGGGTAAGTCAAAGCAGCTGCGGGCCCACGTGCGCATGAAGCACGGATGTGCGCCTCCTTCAGATCGCCCCACACAGGCACCGACCACCCCCAACCTGGGCCAAATCCATTTCCTTAAGGCGTTGTACACAAATGCTGCTTCTCAGAAATTCTGAGTTACTTTTGAATGCTGCATTGTGCTTATTATCTTCATCTCTGAAACATTGGCTAGTGATATATACAGGAAAAAAAAATCCACCAGACCCTACAGAAGTGGATAATAGCTAAGGAGGAAGTTTCTATAGTAGAAATGTCTCACAGTGTCTCTTGCCGTTTTAATAGGTGATTCCTACGCAGCTGTGCTAGTGGCCTGTCATCCATTATCCGGTCACTTTATTGACCCACCTTTGCTCTCCCTGAGCAGGTCAACACACCTGTCCTGACTCCTGTAGGAGCCAGGGCCTTGCTCTCATTCAGCTTCTAAGTCAAGGGACAGTTCGTTACTGTGAGGGGTGGTGAGTGTGCAGAAAATGAGAACAAAAACTATAACATCTATGAAAATGGAGGTTCTCAGGCCAGCTACACAGAGACCAACTTCTCTCTGTAAAGGTCAACTTTAAAGGAGGCAAAGAAAACTTTTGAATCACTTTGGTGTAAAGGAACATTTAGTATTTCAGGCCCAGATATTATTTCTGCCTACATTCTTAGAGAGAGGTTTTCCAGGTTAAAAAGTAAATCTAAATGTGAACTTCTGCCTCAGAATATAAGCAAAGACTGGACTTTGTTAAGTCTTGCATCCAGTTACCAATTTCTTTATAAGCTGCCTTCCTCATAGTCACTGGAAAGTAGTACTGGGGGATTTTGAATGCATTTATTTGGTAAACACCACTAGTTTTAACCCATTAAAGCCTCACTGGAGCCCTGTGAGAGAGGTGCTGTTATTGACCCCGTTTACTGATGAGGAGACTGAGCACTGAAAGGTTAAGTAACAGCCACAGGGTCACACAGCAGGTGAGAGTAGAAACTCTCACACAGTCTTTTTTAATCTGTCTGGACATCTGTCTGTCAGGGAAGCTCTCTGAGAATGACAGTCTGAACAGCTCATCCTCATCCCCAAGGCACCCCATTCTCTGCTACCTGCTGGAAATACTCCCACCTGAAACCTGTGTCCACAGAAAATCTGCTCCATGCCAGGAAGAGGAGGAGACCATCAATGCAAACTCCTTTAGGCCCTGAAGCCAGGGATGGAGGGACCAAAGCAGAGTCCACTCCCCTAGACTTGCAGGAGGAGAATCTTATGCCTAAGAAATCTCAGGGGAAAAGAAAGTCTAATTATAAAAGTCTTAAAAGAGGCCAGGCAAAACCTCCAGAAGATCTGCAAGAGCCCCTGCTTCAAGGTAGGGAAGAGGTAGAAGGGGGCAGTATGGCTCACACCCACCTTGGCACTTCAGTGCCTGGGTGCTCTGGCTCAGAGTGCCCTCCCTGCCCACCCGATGACTCAGAGGATTTGACGAGGAAAGAGCAAGCCTTGGTTTCTTTCCTAGGAGTCTAGATATCATGTGTAACCTTGACCATGACAGTGTGATGGATACCACCAGTCAAACTCCAAGCATTTTGATGGAGAACTGCTCTTGCAATATAGGCAAGGGGCATTTGCAATCTTGCACCACAAAATTAACCACCTGCAGTTAACAGAACAGAAGGCATCAACACTAAAAAGAAGACACAGGCTTTTTCAAGGGTGGCAAAGCGAGTTCCTTGACACTAAAAGTATTCAAGCATCACTTGGCCCATATGTTTCAAAGGGAATTCAGGCATCTAGGTGGTTCAATGAGATCAACAGCTTCCAAACCCAGACGTTCACCACAGTCTCTTGGAGAACTTTGAAAAAATACATATTGCCGAGCTCAGTGCCATATGGTCAGATTCATTAGGTCTGGAGTGGAACGTAAGGAATCTACAATTTTCATAAAAGTCACAGCTATTCCAGTGCTCCTGGGACTGGGAACCTTTGGACAGGATAACTTTGGTGGTTCCTTTCAACCCGAGCAACTATGATTTCTTGCCAAGTCTCTGAGCCTTACCCACCACATAATGACAGGTAGAAAAATGCTGGTGTAGGTTGCTTGTCACTGGGGAATGGTTTTTACCCCCACGCAATGCAGTGGTTTGCATATTTGCTGTTTCCCCCAAAAGCACGCGGGAATGAATCATTATTGAAACAATTTACTTTCAGTTAGTGCATGAATGCCTTCCCATGATGCTCCGATGCTTTGTTTGTCCTCCTATAAAAATTATTTATGACCCAAGTGTGATCTTTTAAATCAGAATACTTATTCCTGAAATCAAAGCTCCGGCATGCTAATGCAAGTATAAACCTTGATAATTTTTCAAAGCCATGTTGAATATTCAAAAGCTGGAACTGAAGGAAAGGAGTTAACATTAATTAATATTTGAAGCAGTAAAATAAAAGCAACAGTGAAGCTAATTTTGCAGGACAATTAATCATGAGTCTTGCTAATTACACATGGGATTTTGCAAATGATTTTTTTTTCCTCAGGTAGCAAAGTAAAAATGATAATCCGCTACCCATCAAAATCATTGGCTTCTCACCAATGTCCCCAGCAAGAGCAATTAGTGGGAACAGCAGAACCCTAGTAATTGCATGTCAAGAGAGGAGAATGTGAGAATTTTAATTGCTCTAAATAAAGACCACTTGCTCATATGTACACCTGATTGTCCAAAACAACTCTGCAAGCTGGAGCAAGTATGCCTCTACTTCCAGGTGCCCGCATAAAAATAACTCTGGGGGAGCAGTATTCTCCCAGCAACCCATGCAGTTTCTGGAAGAAAATATCAATATGCATTCACATTCTGAACTGCAGTGTCATCACTTGAATATAAGAACTGCAAAAAAAAAAAAAAAAATAGCACCCACTTGGGAAAATGTGCATATTCTTTATATTTGCCAAATATTTATTGCTGACATTTTTTTTAAGAACTTTAACTATCTACAAGGTGCCAAGGGCTTCAAATTTACTGAATTTTAGGATCACCAATAAAATGTTTTTAACAAGACATCTCAAGAGGGCATAAAATAAAAAATTACCATATTCATGAGTATAAGCCTCTAAGATTGCAATGCTATAAACTGGATGCTTATAATTTGCTTGTGGCTTTCTTAATTAAAAACTGGTAATTAGAAACTCAAGTACTATTTTTACACTTCATCTTCTACACTTTCCATGCTACTGTTACTTTTCAGTTTAATATATATACACATGGATGCACACAATTGCAAATGATCAATAATATTTAACTGTGTGTCTAAACCTAAATGATGATGGATACATTTAAATATTGCTTTCCAGGAGATTATTATTGCAATGGCCATGTCGTGGCTTAAACATTTAGCTTAAACAAGACAGCTACCATTTTTTGCTCTTCCAAACATGCATCATTTACTCTCATTTTTAAGCTGATTTGCTGAATTGCCTTCCATGTACTACTGGTATCTATTGTCTGCACGCCTGGACTTGCATCTTTAAGTACACCATATTGAGGTGCTAAACCACTATGCTCTTCCCGCTATTAGCTTTGTCGGCTGGGTGTTAATCGAAGAGCAGTAACCTCAGCTTCTACCACATCTTCTTTCCAGACCCAAAATTGTACTCTACCATTTACTACACCAGGACATGGCAGGGCTGCTTCCTTCCCTGAATTGCCAGCAGATCACAGGTGTGTATCTGGCCCCCAGAGGTGATTCAGGTAATAACACTCGGATGGTGATTTAAATGGTTAGAAGCTTTTTCAGGGAAGATGGTCCTCACAGTTGTATCATTTTGCAGCTATTGCTCACAAATGCCAGATTATTTACCCAGACTTCTTAAGTGATTGCTTTTGATTTTTACTGTATTTTAAAAGAGAAACCTTTGAAGATGGATGCTTTCCTGTCAAGGCACAACCATTAAGCCATCCTTAAGTTAGAATTCCTTCTTTGGGTTATCATATATACATATCTCACGAGACCTTAATCTAATCCCCTCCTTTTTTCAAACACAATTTGGGGTTAAAAAAGGATCTGAGTCAGAACAATCATTATTTACTTAGACGCTTTTTACTAAGACACAAACAACATGCTGTTTATTTTTGTAGGAAGATTTTTCTGAGGACCAGGAATGAATTGACAAAGAAAGCCATGAGGGCAAAAAAAAGCTGACTGGGTAACATAGCCTTGTGGCTACATCTTAGGTGGCCCTAAAGAATCTGATCTGAATTATCAGATGATTTTTAGAAAAAGCATAGTTTTCACAGATCAAGATTACAAGGACATACCAATATACTAAACTTCTAAAGAGCAAAAGGAGTACGGCGCAGAATTCTCCAAGTTTCTTACTTGGGCTGTAGAAGTTCTTTCAGCAGCATCTAGAATGCTCACATATGCATTTCGTTTCCTGGGTTGTTTGGCATTAACATCCAGGGATTGCTAAAGTGCTATTTATATTGGTACTCATTACTGGGAAGGAGAAGGACAAGGAAGCTTTTTGATCAAAATGTGTAATTTCCCAACATTAAATGTTTATAGAAGAATGTTACAGTAATAAGGGGTTTGGTGTGCCAGAAGTTTCCAAATCAAGTGCCAAACCACTTCAGAGCAAACTTGGCCTAAGTATTCCTAGATTCTAACTGCACAGTAAGGGAACAGAGTAGAGCTTGGCCTGACCTTTGACCCACACGACCCTCAGGACCTTTTGTGGTTTTTTTGTGATTATTGCATCTGCAGAGATGTTGGTAATTTTTAACACCATGGCCAACTACAATTGTAACAAAGCAAATCTATTGTATTAGCCCTTTCACAGAGTTTAAGGTACTACATCAATTAAAAGGCCCTTTCATAGAGTTTATGGTGCTATATCAATTAAAAGAGACGGTGAGAAGACTTCCTATCACTCATCATTTGGGAAGATATTTGCAGGAAAATAAATTTTCTACACATCTATCAATTTAGCATCAGATCAAAAATAGACATATACATAAAAAGAAAGGAAGAGGATAACAGAAAAAAAATATGAAACTGGACAACCCAAGGCAGGTCACTTACACTTTGGGGCTTTAATTGCCACCTTTGGTCTTGGAGCAGATCAGAGGTTCTTAATCTGGGTTTCCAGTCTCCCCTAGGGGATCTGCTGATGGGCTTGACTGTACCCATGAATCCTTTGAAATCATGGACCAAATGTTCGTTTTCACATATACATATATTTCTAGATTTGGCTTTTATAGCTCTTATGAGATTCTCAAAAAAAGATCATAATCCAGATAAGGATAATGATCTCTGGAATAACTGGTTGTTCAGGCCTCTTCCAGTTCAAGTTTTTTAGTAAGGGAGAATTTGATACAATTGTAAATTTTAAAAATTTAAAGCTTGTAGAAGGCAAAGACATCACTTTGCCGACAGAGATTCATACAGTCAGAGCTATGGTTTCTCCGAAAGTCATGTACAGATGTGGAGAAGGGAAGGGCAACTGGATTTCCAATCCAAGAGTACTCTTGCCTGGAAAATCCCATGGACAGAGCAGCCTGGTAGGCCGCAGTCCATGGGGTCACTAAGAGTCAGACACGACTGAGCGACTTCACTTTCACTTTTCACTTTCATGCATTGGAGAAGGAAATGGCAACCCACTCCAGTGTTCTTGCCTGGAGAATCCCAGGGACGGCAGAGCCTGGTGGGCTGCCGTCTATGGGGTCGCACAGAGTCAGACACAACTGAAGTGACTTAGCAGCAGCAGCAGCAGCAGTGTGTACAGATGTGACAGTTGGACCAAAAGGAAGGCTGAACAGTAAAAAATTGATGCTTTTGAATTGTGCTGGAGAAGATTCTTGAGAGCCCCTTGGACAACAAGAAGATCAAACCAGTCAACCCTAAGGTAAATCAACCCTGAGTATTCATTGGAAGGACTGATGCTGAAGTTCCAATACTTTGGCTACCTGATGCAAATAGTCAACTCATCAGAAAAGATCCTGTTGCTGGGAAAGATTGAAGGTAAAAGGAGAAGAGGGCAACAGAGGATTAGATGATTGGATGGCATCACCGATTCAATGGACATGAACATGGGTGAACTCCAGGAGATGGTGAGGGACAAGGAGGCCTGGTGTGCTGTGGTCCATGGGGTTGCAAAGAGTCAGACATGACTTAGTGACTGAACAACAACAACAGAATTTGATAATCCTGTTTCTAAATGAAGACTTCCAAATGGCTTTCTCATACTCAAGAAAGCCCAGAGCTCAAACTCTTGTTTTAGTTGTATTGTTTAATATCATTGCTTTCTGTGGTTGGCATACATCTAGAAATTTGAGATCCCTCTGCAATATTTCACAAGGTTTCACTTTAGTCTTTGTTGTCCAACCCTTCTTCAAGGATGCAATACTTAATTGAGATGCATTAATTGCCATAAAGGAAGAAAAAGGAGACAAGCACTTTCCTCTACTGAGGGCCAGAGCCACTTGACTATCCAGATGGCCTGAGCAGTAGCAGGTCTTCTGTGGGTTGATAGCACCTATGGGGTTAGTGAGTTGGTTGAAGTTAGCTATATTGTTGTTACAATAACATTGCAAATTGTATTTGTCTATTTGATTGTTGAAAATGAGCGATTGCTCTAGCCTCTACACTGGATAGTAGTCTTGCTATATGCCAAGAGTTTCTATGGACTGTGTGTCATAGATTTTGAAAGGGTTTTTATTTATTTATTTTAAAATTTATGTATTTTTTATTGAAGGATAATTGTTTTACAGAATTTTGTTGTTTTCTGGAAAACCTCAACATGAATCAGCCTTAGGTATACATATATCCCTCCCTTTTGAACCTCCCTCCCATCTGCCTCCCCATCCCAACCCTCTAGCTTGATACAGAGCCCCTGTTTGAGTCTCCTGAGCCATACAGCAAATTCCTATTGGCTATCTATTTTACATATGATAATGTAAGTTTCCATGTTACTCTTTCTGTACATCTCACCCTCTCCTCCCCTCTCCCCATGCCCATAAATCTATTCTCTATGTCTGTTTCTCCACTGCTGCCCTGTAAAGAAACTCTTCAGTACCATTTTTCCAGATTCTGTATGTATGCATTAGAATATGATATTTATCTTTCTCTTTCTGACTTACTTCACTCTGTATAATAGGTTCTAGGTTCATCCACCTCATTAGAACTGACTCAGATGTGTTCCCTTTTATGATTAATATTCCATTGTGTATATATACCATGACTTCTTTATCCATTCATCTGTTGATGGACATCTAGGTTGCTTCCATGTTCTAGCTATTTTAAGTGGTGCTGCAATGAACAATGGGATAAACGTCCTTTTCAATTTTGGTTTCCTCAGGGTATATGACTAGGAATGGGATTTCGGGGTCATATGGTGGTTTTATTCCCATTTTAAATGGCTCATGTGTTAGTTGCTCAGTCGTGTCCAACTATTTACAACCCCATGGACTATAGCCTGCCAGGCTACTCTGTCTGTAGGATTCTCCAGGCAAGAATATTGGAGTGGGTTGCCATGCCCTCCTCCAGGGGATCTTTCAGACCCAGAGATTAAACCCAGGTTTCCTGCATTGCAGGCAGATTCTTTACCATCTGAGCCACCAGGGAAGCCCAAGCGTCCCATATGTATGTTCAAAAATGAAGGGAAAGGGAATTTAAGAAGCTGCAAAGAGTTGAACGTGTGGATGCACAGGAAGTCTGGGATTCTCTTGAACTAACTCTTCAAACACAATCAACAAAATGAAATGAAATCACACACCATGGGTTATTCCAAATATACAGAGCTCTAAGGCTGCTTGCATAGCCTGACAGTGACGGAATTTGAAGGGGAAATCGGCAGCTGGAGAGAAACAGGTAATAAAATAATCTACTGCTGCTGCTGCTGCTGCTAAGTCACTTCAGTCATGTTCGACTCTGTGCAACCCCATAGATGGCAGCCCACCAGGCTCCCCCTTCCCTGGGATTCTCCAGGCAAGAACACTGGAGTGGGTTGCCATTTCCTTCTCCAAGGCATGAAAGTGAAAAGTGAAAGTGAAGTCACCCAGTCGTGTCCGACTCTTAGCGACCCCATGGACTGCAGCCCACCAGGCTTCTCTGTCCATGGGATTTTCCAGGCAAGAGTACTGGAGTGGGGTGCCATTGCCTTCTCTAATAAAATAATGTAACTGAATTCTTAAATGGCAGTTTCTAATTTTTAAAATGTAAATATGGGTGTCCATTTTCTCAACTAAATTGAAGAGGTTACCTAAAAGGTCCTCTTTAGCATTACTACCCTGAAAATATAATACTAAAGACAACATAGAAAATACTGCTCTTGAAAATTATGAGAAGAGGTTATAGGGAGGATTTTACAACAAAAAGTTATAACAGGAAGATGGAAACATAAGCAGGATATGGTAAGATGCCACAGGAGAGCAATCTTCCCTTCTCTCATGCTCACATACTCTGGGGCTCATCAGGGCTGGAAGCAGATAGTATCGGGTTTGGTGCTCAACAAGGACACATATTGCAAGCAAAAGGTGGCTCAGTAGTGAAGAACTTGCCTGCCAATGCTGGAGATGCAGGAGATGTGAGTTGGATCCCTGGGTCAGGAAGATCCCCGGAAGAGGAAATGGCAACCCACTCCAGTTTTCTTGACTGGGAAATCACATGGACAGAGGAGCTTGAAGGGTTACAGTCCATGGAGTTGCAAAGAGTCAGACAAGACTGAACCTCTGAACATACGGTTTAGTGACTTTAAATTTATGTGGTCCTTAAATGGAAGTAGATACAAAATGGAACATGGAAATAGATACAAAAATGACATTTTATTGTGCAAAAGTCTGCATGCTGACCCAAATTAAATAAAGTTATTGGGCTTTTATTCAAACAGATGACCTCCAAGAGAAATTCCAGCAGGGAGAGAATATACTGTGTATACTAAGGCAAAAGCAGCCTCTCTGAAAGCCAAAGGTGTGGCATGTCCGTGAGCTGCCCCAGGGAGCAGAGTTCAGCCCTTCCCAAGGGAGGCTGAGAAGTGTCTTGGGCCCCTCACCAGGCAGGCCCCACAAAGTCAGGCCTGTGCTGCCACCGCAATCTCTCCTTCCCAACCAGATGATTTTCCAAATGCTCTGAGAAAACATGCCCAGGTAGCTTTAGAGTCTCTGGGCTCTGCAGTTAAATGAAAACACTGTTAATAACCCAGGAGTGTGATAAAGGGGTGAGTGAAGATATATGGAAAGTTAGAGCTCTTTGAACAAAGGAGGGAGAACCCTGTGATTCCACTTTCTCTGTCTTCTTAGTTCCAAAAAGCATCATCTTCACAAATTCAAGAAACCTCTTCCTCATGCAGTAAAGGAAGTCAGCCTGAGCAAATCATCATCTTTACAGACATTAATCACCCCCCCGCCCTTCTGCCCCTTGTACAAAACATACGTGCCTTCTCCTTTGCTCTGTTAAGTTGTCCTTCTTGAGAACTCCCTTCCTAAAAACAGCTGTTCCATGTCTCTACCATATTTCTGTTTCTCTTCTCTTCTTGACCTTGTAAACAAGCTATTGGCCTGGGATCAAATGGGGAGCACTGAGAAAGCATGAGGAAAGGAGAGGTGCAGAAGTGTTCAGGACACCAAAAAGAAATGGCCAAATAATGATGCCCATGGGAGCCTATGCTAACACCCATAAAGACTCTGACTCCAGAAGGAGTCTAACTATCCCTGCAATGCTGCTTTGCAGATCAGGATCTGATACCCTCCCTTCCCCCTTGCAGATTGTAAAACTGGTTAAGAGTCCTCAACACACCATGTGTGATACTAGGAATGTGGATTATGGAACACAAAGAGAGGTGAATTATTCTTTGACATAAAAATGTAATTTTTTTCTCTTTAGTTTTCTAGATACTGGATTAAATTTTCATATTTTTTCCACTTCACTCTGCCAGATATTATCTGGTCAGTGAAGTCTTTATAAAGCATTTAAAATAGTGCAGACTTTGCATGGCAATTTAAACAAATATGCATCCTATGAGACATATATGCCATCAATCAAAATATGTCTTATCATTTTGTTAAGAGTAAGGAGACCTCTTGGAGAAGGCAATGGCACCCTACTCCAGTACTCTTGCCTGGAAAATCCCATGGATGGAGGAGCCTGGTAGGCTGAAGACCATGGGGTCGTGAAGAGTCGCACACGACTGAGCGACTTCACTTTCACTTTTCCCTTTCATGCATTGGAGAAGGAAATGGCAACCCACTCCAGTGTTCTTGCCTGGAGAATCCCAGGGACAGGGGAGCCTGGTGGGCCACCGTCTATGGGGTCACACAGAGTCGGACACGACTGAAGCGACTTGGCGGCGGCAGCAAGGAGACCTCTAAGAATCTCAAAGCATTTTGTGATTATTACATTTTGAGAAGGGGACTAAAAAGATAATCTGAACAGCTAACATCAGAATTCTTCTTCAGGAGTAAACTATCTGCTTGGGAAAATCCCTCAATAAGCTGTGACTGGGAGATGATGAAACCCAGAGGACCCAGGAGCTAAGGTAGAAAAGGAGACATAAAGTTGCTCTTCAGGTGATGAAGGAGAAAGAAGAAAAGAAAACCAAAGGAGGACAGAGAAGCCAGGATGAGGGCCTGAGACAGGGCAGGCAGAGATGATGAAACTAGTGAGAAATAATCTCCTATGGTAGGGAGGGTATGGGGGGGACTCTTTAGAAGAAAATGAATAAATTCAACTTGATGTATTCACTTAATATTATGATGTAAGTCCCTCCTGTGTCCCCAAAAGCCTCAAAGAAAGTGTATTGAATATGTCTTGGATTTTTTTTTCCTTTTGGTAGAAGTCAAAGAATGGATCCTATCCCATGTCACATTCTGAGGTGCTGGGGGTTAGGATTTCAGTAAAGGAAATTGATGAGGGAAAATAATTCTGCTTCAACGCATTGTTTCATGCAACATTGTACATGACTCTTAAATGCATATACAGAGTGAAAGACACCAGTCTCACAAGGCTATATAGTGTGTAATTCCATTCAATGATATTCTGGAAAAGCAAAACTGAAAGTACAAACAAAAGATCAGAGGTTGCAAGAAGTCGAAGGTGAGGAAGGTTACCCATTCTGCTAACCAGAAATGGGTAGCACACGGTAATTTTAGGGAACAGGGGGCATGGAGACCATTTGGTAACTTGATTATGGTGGTGTTTACATGACTCTTTGCATTTGGCAAAACTTACAGAACAGTAGACCAAATAATGAATATTCCTGCATGTAAATCAAAAATTAATTAAAAAAACTTGGGTTCCAAATTAGAAAAAGAAATGGTTTTAATTTAACAATCTGTCAATTTAGAGAAAGACGCACCTGTGGAGCAAATAGATGAGGTGTGGTTTGCCCCATGATAGCTCAGTTGGTAAAGAATCCACCTGCAGTGCAGGAGACCCTGGTTTGATTCCTGGGTTGGGAAGATCCCCTGGAGAAGGGACAGGCTACCCACTCCAGTATTCTTGGGCTTCCCTGGTGGCTCAGCTGCTAAAGCAACAACTGGTAAAGCCTGCAATGCGGGAGACCTGGGTTTGATCCCTGGGTTGGGAAGATCCCCTGGAGAAGGGAAAGGCTATCCATTCCAGCATTCTGATCTGGAGAATTCCATGGACTGTATAGTCCATGGGGTTGCAAAGAGTTGGATGCGACTGAGCAACTTTCATGTTCAGGCATGACCTTTCCACATCATTTTCATCTCTTCTCCTCAAACTGAAGAAATCATTATTAAGAAACAAGGTTCATTTTCTCTTTTCAGGGTTTCCTCCTAACACGAATTCTACTCAGAAAGTCAAGGTGTAGCTGTTTCCATAGGTTGGTCTCCATGGTGGGCTGGGAGCATGCATCCTGACTCTCACAGTCAGGAGAAAGGAACCACTGTCTGAAATCCTGAGCCTCAACTTCTGCTCTTCACCGAGGGGTGGGGCTCTAATTCCTGCTCTCTAGTTCCAGCTGCTCCCTTCTCCTTGTATCCTTTTTCCCCAAACTCCATAAATCGAGAAACTGTAGCTTTCCCATGCTCTTCCACACAGGGGAATCTGTTGTTTTGGTCATATTTATAGAAGGCAATGGCAGCCCACTCCGGTATTCTTGCCTGGAAAATCCCATGGATGGAGGAGCCTGGTGGGCTGTAGTCCATGGGGTTGCTGAGAGTCAGACATGACTGAGCAACTTCACTTTCACTTTTCACTTTCATGCATTGGAGAAGGAAATGGCAACCCACTCTAGTGTTCTTGCCTGGAGAATCCCAGGGATGGGGGAGCCTGGTGGGCTGCCATCTATGGGGTTGCATAGAGTCGGACACGACTGAAGTGACTTAGCTTGGCTTATAGTCACGGTTATTTCTAGTAAATCATTTTCTGTTCATTCAAAGCATTGATAGGGCCATCTTTTATTTACATTTATTCATTTATACCTTGTCTACTTCCAAAAAGGTTCTGGGTGAAGTTGCTCAGTTGTGTCCGACTCTTTGCGACCCCGTGGACTATAGCCCACCAGGCTCCTCCGTCCATGGGATTCTCCAGGCAAGAATA
>NW_011495022.1:4028740-4033554 GCF_000754665.1 Bison bison bison | reverse complement strand
AGGGTTGCTGAGAGTCAGACATGACTGAGCAACTTCACTTTCACTTTTCACTTTCATGCATTGGAGAAGGAAATGGCAACCCACTCCAGTGTTCTTGCCTGGAGAATCCCAGGCACGGCGGAGCCTGGTGGGCTGCCGTCTATGGGATTGCACAGAGTCGCACACGACTGAAGTGACTTAGCAGCATGGTCATAATACAGTGCAGTAAGGGTCCCGGCAGAGGAAGACACGGGCTGCTCCAGAACCTCAGAAAGTGAAAGTTGCTCAGTCATGTCCAACACTTTGTGACCTGATGGACTATACAGTCCATGAAATTCTCCAGGCCAGAATACTGGAGTGGGTAGCCAATCCCTTCTCCAGGGGATCTTCTCAACACAGGGATCGAACCCAGGTCTTCCATACCAGCTGAGCCACCACTCAGGGAAGGAGTGTAAATGCCTGCTTGGGAATCAGCAAAGGCTTCAGAGAGTTGGATCTCGAAATGTGAGCTGGAGTTAACCAAGAAGAGTGAAAGGGGGTGCAGAAAGGGTTGAAGTTGTTCTATATGGCTGGGACATATGTGGGACAAAGGAGGGAGAGGTTGCTGGGGAAAAAGGCAGAAACCCATCATGAAAGGCCTTATGCCTCTGTGAAGGAGTTGATCCAACAAGCAGGGGCATGGCGAGGTCAGATACAGAAAGGCCTCTCTGGCGGCTCTGTGGAGAACAGGTTGGTCCAAATGAACCTGGAGGCTTGGAAACTGGGGGACACATTTCTATAGCATTTCAGGTAAGAGAAAGTGAGTGGACCTACACAGATTCAGGAGATAAAGAAAAGACAGATTAAAGGCACAGCTGCAATCATTTGTACACTGTACTGAACAAGCCTGGGTGACATTCATCCACTTTAGCTGGATCTAAATCTACTTATTGATCTAAATACAATAAGTAGCTATTACATGGACAGTTCTCCCTTTTGATAGGAATGCACATTTTTCATTGTTATGTTAGGTCCTCATTTTCTATTTTGGAAAAGAATTGTTTAATATGAATGTGAGCTTTTTATATATGTAAAAAGTTTAACAGAATTATTCTGGGTAATGGAATATTGCACGTAAAGATTTACACACTTCAAATAGAAGTGCATTAGACATGTTAATATGCCTAAATGCACAAAAGGAATTTAAATATGACGATTAATTCATCACCTGTTGACAAATAGCATTTTATACGTAATGTTAGAGGAAAAATATTTTTCATGAAATGGCCAGTTCTAATAAATATGCCAAATGTGCTTGTAAATTAAAGGTGATAATGTTAGGCAGCACGTTATAAACCCTCTGAATTCAATCTACTCAAAGTGCTGTGAGTGCAAAAGAGAAGGGTAATAACACAGTGACAGAAGAAAGAGCTACAGCTAACTTAAGGGGGAGACGTTCCAGGTCTGAAGGCAAAGACACATGCATGGTTCACCTCACCTGTTTTGCTTTCCTGATGCTGTAATTAATTTTCAGGAGGACATCACAAAACATGTGTTCCTGGGTAAAGCCCTAAATTCTCGGGCTTTATCACAGGCTGGGATAAAGGGTTTCTTTAGTCAGTGGCATTTTTCCTTTTAAGAGCAAGCTTATGTTTTACAAACTAGGAGGGACTTCCCTGGTGGTCCACTGGTTAAGAATCTGCCTGCAAATGCAGGGGACATGGATCTGATCCCTGGTCCCAGAAGATTCTACATGCTGCCGGGCAACTAAGAACTGGAGAGTCACAACGACTCAAGCTCGTACTTTGCAACAAGAGAAGCCACCTCAATGAGAACCCCTTGCACTTAGAGAAACCCCTTGCAATTAAAGAAAGCCCGTGCGCAGCAACAAAGACCTGTTTTACAGCTTAGTAAAATAAATAGATACATAAATACAAACTTTAAAAATAATACATTTATTTAAAAAATAAAATTATGTATAACTTCAAACATCTCTATATTTGAGAGAATTTTTTGATTATTAGTTGCTTTTAGCTGCTGCTGCTGCTGCTAAGTTGCTTCAGTCGTGTCCGACTCTGTGCGACCCCATAGACGGCAGCCCACCAAGCTCCACTGTCCCTGGATTCTCCAGGCAAGAACACTGGAGTGGGTTGCCATTTCCTTCTCCAATGTAGAAAAGTGAAAAGTGAAAGTGAAGTCGCTCAGTCATGTCCGACTCTTAGCGACCCCATAGACTGCAGCCTACCGGGCTCTTCCATCCATGGGATTTTCCAGGCAAGAGTACTGGAGTGGGGTGCCATTGCCTTCTCCTGCTTTTAGCTAGTGATTAATAAATCTAATAAACAAACCAATAAAACTGGTTCCTGGGCTATTTTTCTTTTTGAAACAAAGGACTTGCCATACACTGTTATGACCATTACGAGACCAAGTATACAATGCATAAACTATCACTATGAAATGGAGTTCAAAAAAAAAAAAGGCGGGGGAGGGAAATTAAGCAGTGTTTTAATGTGAGCAGGTGACCTATTCTTTGATGTTAAGCTCACAACGTTTTCTTTTAAAATTCTTCACTGGAAGAACTTTAAAAAGATCTCTAACTCATCTTTTCTCTCTTCAGCTTCACAGAATTAAATTTGTTTAAAAGTTTATAATACACGAAGTTTGCTAGGATTTATCTGGATTTTTTTAAAAGAAAAATTTCTACTACCCAGCAGAAGTTATATATACCCTTTTATATCCACAAGACAGGATAATTGGTTTTTCATAACAATAATCATAAAGTATAGTAAGATTTTTCAGAATTAAAAAAATTTTTTTTCTTTTCTTTTGGAATTGAAGGATAGTTGATTTACATTGATGCAAGTGTGCAGCAAAGTAATTCAGAGATAGATAAGATAGACGACTGATGGATATCAGGGAATCTTTTTCAGATTCTTTTCCATTTTATGTTATTACACGATATTGAATATAGTTCCCTGTGCTATACAGTTCTTACTGTTAATCTATTTTTAATATGGTACTATGCATATGCCTTTTCATACTGTCCATGGGGTTCTCAAGGCAAGAATACTGAAGTGGTTTGCCATTGCCTTCTCCAGTGGACCACAGTCTGTCAGAACTCTCCACCATGACCCATCTGTCTTGGGTGGCCCTACCTGGCATGGCTCATAGTTTCATTGAGTTAGACAAGGCTGTGGTCCATGTGATCAGTTTGATTAGTTTTCAGTGATTGTGGTTTTCATTCTATCTGCCTTCAGTCAGGTAAGAGGCTTATGGAAGCTTCCTGATGGGAGAGACTGACTGTAGGGGAAACTGGGTCTTGTTCTGATGGGTGGGGCCAGGCTCAGTAAATCTTTAATCCAATCTTCTGTTGATGGGTGGGGCTGTGTTCCCTCCCTGTTGTTTGACCTGAGACCAAACTATCAGGTAATGATAATAATGGTAATGATAATGGGGATAATGAAGATAATAGCCACCTCTTTCAAAAGGTCCTATGCATGCACTGCCACACTAAGTGTCCATGACCCAGTGGCATCACCGACTCGATGGACGTGAGTTTGAGCAAGCTCCAGGAGTTGGTGATGGACAGTGAAGCCTGGCGTGCTGTAGTCCATGGAGTCTCGAAGAGTCGGACACTTGCCATTCCCAACCTTCTAATTTTCCTCCCTGATCCTTCCTCCTTCAGATCAGATCAGTCGCTCAGTCGTGTCCGACTCTTTCTGACCCAATGAATCACAGCACGCCAGGCCTCCCTGTCCATCACCAACTCCCGAAGTTCACTCTGACTCACGTCCATCGAGTCAGTGATGCCATCCAGCCATCTCATCCTCTGTCGTCCCCTTCTCCTCCTGCCCCCAATCCCTCCCAGCATCAGAGTCTTTTCCAATGAGTCAACTCTTCGCATGAGGTGGCCAAAGTACTGGATTTTCAGCTTTAGCATCATTCCTTCCAAAGAAATCCCAGGGCTGACCTCCTTTAGAATGGACTGGTTGGATCTCCTTGCAGTCCAAGGGACTCTCAAGAGTCTTCTCCAACACCACAGTTCAAAAGCATCAATTCTTCAGTGCTCAACCTTCTTCACAGTCCAACTCTCACATCCATACATGACCACTGGAAAAACCATAGCCTTGACTAGATGGACCTTTGTTGGCAAAGTAATGTCTCTGCTTTTCAACATGCTATCTAGGTTGGTCATAACTTTTCTTCTGAGGAGTAAGAGTCTTAATTTCATGGCTGCAGTCACCATCTGTAGTGATTTTGGAGCCCAGAAAAATAAAGTCTGACACTGTTTCCACTGTTTCCCCATCTATTTCCCATGAAGTGATAGGACTGGAGGCCGTGATCTTCGTTTTCTGAATGTTGAGCTTGAAACCAACTTTTTCACTCTCCACTTTCACCTTATCAAGAGGCTTTTTAGTTCCTCTTCACTTTCTGCCATAAGGGTGGTGTCATCTGCATATCTGAGGTTATTGATATTTCTCCTGGCAATCTTGATTCCAGCTTGTGTTTCTTCCAGTCCAGTGTTTCTCATGATGTACTCTGCATATAAGTTAAATAAACAGGGTGACAAGATACAGGCCTGATGTACTCCTTTTCCTATTTGGAACCAGGCTGTTGTTCCATGTCCAGTTCTAACTGTTGCTTCCTGATCTGCATACAAATTTCTCAAGAGGTAGATCAGGTGGTCTGGTATTCCCACCTCTTTCAGAATTTTCCACAGTTTATTGTGATCCACACAGTCAAAGGCTTTGGCATAGTCAATAAAGCAGAAATAGATGTTTTTCTGGAACTCTCTTGCTTTTTCTATGATCCAGCGGATGTTAGCAATTTGATCTCTGGTTCCTCTGCCTTTTCTA
>NW_011495022.1:4027875-4028545 GCF_000754665.1 Bison bison bison | reverse complement strand
CTGGTTCCTCTGCCTTTTCTAAAACCAGCTTGAACATCAGGAAGTTCACGGTTCACATATTGCTGAAGCCTGGCTTGGAGAATTTTAAGCATTACTTTACTAGCGTGTGAGATGAGTGCAATTGTGCAGTAGTTTGAGCATTCTTTGGCATTGCCTTTCTTTGGGATTGGAATGAAAACTGACCTTTTCCAGTCCTGTGGCCATGGCTGAGTTTTCCAAATCTGCTGGCATATTGAGTGCAGCACTTTCACAGCATCATCTTTCAGGATTTGGAATAGCTCAACTGGAATTCTATCACCTCCACTAGCTTTGTTCGTAGTGATGCTTTCTAAGGCCCACTTGATTTCACATTCCAGCATGTCTGGCTCTAGGTGAGTGATCACACCATTGTGATTATCTGGGTCGTGAAGATCTTTTTTGTACAGTTCTTCTGTGTATTCTTGCCACCTCTTCTTAATATCTTCTGCTTCTGTTAGGTCCATACCATTTCTGTCCTTTATCGAGCCCATCTTTGCATGAAATATTCCTTTGGTCTATCTCATTTTCTTGAAGAGATCTCTAGTCTTTCCCATTCTGTTGTTTTCCTCTATTTCTTTGCATTGATCACTGAAGAAGGCTTTCTTATCTCTTCTTGCTACTCTTTGGAACTCTGCATTCAGATGTTTATATC
>NW_011495022.1:3984081-4027775 GCF_000754665.1 Bison bison bison | reverse complement strand
ATTGATCACTGAAGAAGGCTTTCTTATCTCTTCTTGCTACTCTTTGGAACTCTGCATTCAGATGTTTATATCTTTCTTTTTCTCCTTTGCTTTTTGCTTCTCTTCTTTTCACAGCTATTTGTAAGGCCTCCTCAGACAGCCATTTTGCTTTTCTGCATTTCTTTTCCATGGGGATGGTCTTGATCCCTGTCTCCTGTACAATGTCACGAACCTCATTCCGTAGCTCATCAGGCACTCTATCTATCAGATCTAGGCCCTTAAATCTATTTCTCACTTCCACTGTATAATCATAAGGGATTTGATTTAGGTTATACCTGAATGGCCTAGTGGTTTTCCCTACTTTCTTCAATTTAAGTCTGAATTTGGCAATAAGGAGTTCATGGTCTGAGCCACAGTCAGCTCCTGGTCTTGTTTTTGCTGACAGTATAGAGCTTCTCCATCTTTGGCTGCAAAGAATATAATCAATCTGATTTCGGTGTTGACCATCTGGTGATGTCCATGTGTAGAGTCTTCTCTTGTGCTGTTGGAAGAGGCTGTTTGTTATGACCAGTGCATTTTCTTAGCAAAACTCTATTAGTCTTTGCCCTGCTTCATTCCGTATTCCAAGGCCACATTTGCCTGTTACTTCAGGTGTTTCTTGACTTCCTACTTTTGCATTCCAGTCCCCTATAATGTAAAGGACATCTTTTTTGGGTGTTAGTTCTAAAAGGTCTTGTAGGTCTTCATAGAACCATTCAACTTCAGCTTCTTCGGTGTTACTGGTTGGGGCATAGACTTGGATTACTGTGATATTGAATGGTTTGCCTTGGAAACGAACAGAGATCATTCTGTTGTTTTTGAGATTGCATCCAAGTACTGCATTTTGGACTCTTTTGTTGACCATGATGGCTACTCCATTTCTTCTGAGGGATTCCTGCCCGCAGTAATAGATATAATGGTCATCTGAGTTAAATTCACCCATTCCAGTCCATTTGAGTTTGCTGATTCCTAGAATGTCGACATTCACTCTTGCCATCTCTTGTTTGACCACTTCCAATTTGCCTTGATTCATGGACCTGACATTCCAGGTTCCTATGCAATATTGCTCTTTACAGCATCGGACCTTGCTTCACCAGTCGCATCCACAGCTGGGTATTGTTTTTGCTTTGGCTCCATCCCTTCATTCTTTCTGGAGTTATTTCTCCACTGATCTCCAGTAGCATATTGGGCACCTACTGACAGGGGGAGTTTCTCTTTCAGTGTCCTATCATTTTGCCTTTTCATACTGTTCATGGGGTTCTCAAGGCAAGAATACTTGGTTTGCCATTCCCTTCTCCAGTGGACCATTCTGTCAGATCTCTCCACCATGACCTGCCCATCTTGGGTTGCCCCACAGGCATGGCTTAGTTTCATTGAGTTAGACAAGGCTGTGGTCCTAGTGTGATTAGATTTACCAGTTTTCTGTGAGTATGGTTTCAGTGTGTCTGCCCTCTGATGCCCTCTTGCAACACCTACCAACTTACTTGGATTTCTCTTGGGCGTGGGGTATCTCTTCACAGCTGCTCCAGCAAAGCACAGCCAATGCTCCTTACGTTGGAGGAGGGGTATCTCCTCACAGCCGCCCTTCCTGACCTTCAATGTGGGATAGCTCCTCTAGGCCCTCCTGTGCCCGCACAGCCACGGTATGGGGTTGGTCCTCCTGCCCGCCCCCGCTGGCCTCAGGCTTAGGGGGATGGGGTAGCTCCTCCCGCCTGCTGCCCCTGGCCTCGGGCTTAAGGGCGTGGGGTATCTCCTCCCGGCCGCCGCCCCTGACCTCGGACACGGGGTAACTCCTCTCCTCGCCGCCCCTGACCTCGGACGTGGGGTAGCTCCTCTCGGCCGTTCCTGCGCAGTCGCAGTCTGGCACTCTTGGCCACTGCCCCTGACCTCGGACGTGGGGTAGCTCCTCTTGGCCGTTCCTGCGCAGTCGCAGTCTGGCACTCTTGGCCACTGCCCCTGACCTCGGACGTGGGGTAACTCCTCTTGGCCACCTCTCTTCGGCATGGGGTCCTCCCGGCTTCTGCCCCTGACTTTGGATCTGGGGTAGCTCCTCTCAGCCGTGCTTTAGCGCCTATCGCAGCCACCTGCGCTTTCCCTTCCTCCTTAGGTAACCAAAAGTTTGTTTTCTATGTCTATGAGTCTATCCCTGTTTTGTAAACAGCTCATTTGTATCATTTTTTAAGTTTCCACGTGTAAGTGATATCATATGATATGTGTCTTTCTCTAACTTACTTCACTTACTATGAAATTGCTCAGTCATGCCCGACTCTTTATGATCCCATGGACTACCTACCAGGCTCCTCCATCCATGAAATTTTCCAGGCAAGAGTACTGGAGTGGATTGCCATTTCCTTCTCCAGGGGATCTTCCCAACCCAGGAATTGAGCCCAGGTCTCCCACATTGCAGGCAGACACTTTACTGTCTGAGCTACTAGGGAAGCCAACTCCACTTCGTATGATAATCTCTAGGTGCATCCATGCTGCTGCAAATAGCATTATTTCATTCTTTATATGGCTGAGTAATATTCTATTGTATATATCCTTGTTGTTCAGTTGCTAAGTGGTGTCCGACTCTTTGCAACCCCATGGACTGTGGCACACCAGGATCCTCTATCTTCCAATATCACCCAAAACTTGCTCAAATTCATAAAGTAGGTGATACTGTCTAACCATCTCATCCTCTGCTGCCCCCTTCTCCTTCTGCCTTCAATCTTTTCCATCATCAGGGTCTTTTACAGTGAGTCAGCTCTTCCCATCAGGTGGCCAAAGTATGGGAGCTTCGGCTTCAGCATCAGTCCTTTCAATTAATATTCAGGACTGATTTCCTTTAGGATTGACTGGTTTGATCTCCTTGCTATCCAAAGGACTCTCAAGAGTCTTCTCCAACACCACAATTTGAAAGTATCAATTCTTTGGTCCTCAGCCTTCTTTATGGTCCAACTCTCATATCTGTGCACGACTACTGGAAAAACTAGAGCTTTGACTATATGGACCTTTGTCAGCAAAGTGATATTTCTGCTTTTTGATGTGCTGTCTAGTTTGTTATAGCTTTCCTTCCAAGGAGCAAGTGTTTTTTAATTTCAAGGCTGCAGTCACTGTCTGTAGTGATTTGGAAACCCAGGAAAATAAAATTGTCACTGCTTCATTTTCCCCTTCTATTTGCCATGAAGTAATGGGACTGGATGCCATGATCTTAGTTTTTTGAATGTTGAGTTTTAAGCTGGCTTTTTCACTCCTGTCTTTCACTCTCATCAAGAGGTTCCTTAGTTCCCCTTCACTTTCTGCCATTAGAGTGGTATCATCTGCATATCTGAGGTTGTTGATATTTCTCCTGGAAATCTTGATTCTAGCTGGGGATTCACCCAAACTGGCATTTTGCATGATGTACTCTGTATACAAATAAGCAGGGTGACAATATACAGCCTTGACATACTCCTGTCCCAATTTTGAACCAGTCCAGTGTTTCATGTCCAATTCTAACTTGCTTCTTGGCCCACATACAGATTTCTCAGGAGACAGGTAAGCTGGTCTGGTATTCTCATCTCTTTAAGAATTTTCCATAGTTTGTTGGGATCCACACAGTCAATGGCTTTAGCATAGTCAGTGCAACAGAAGTAGATGTTTTTCTGGAACTCCCCTGATTTCTCCATGATCCAACAGATGTTGGCAATTTGATCTCTGGTTCCTCTGCCTCAAGCTGTACAAACCCAGCTTGTACATCTGGAAGTTCTTGGTTCATGTACTGCTGAAGCCTGATTGAAGGATTTTGAACATTACCTTGCTAGCATGTGAAATGAGCACAATTGTACCTCAACCTAGACATCTCCTACTTGGCCACGTCCAATTTACCTTGATTCATGGACTATGCAATATTGTTCTTTACACCATCGGACTTTAATTTTCACCACCAGGCACATCCACAACTGAGAGTCGTTTCTACTTTAGCCCAGCCACTTCATTCTTTCTAGAGCTATTAGTAATTGCCCACCACTCTTCCCCAGTAGTATATTGGACACCTTGCAACCTGGAGTGGGGCGGGGGGTGGGGGGCGGTGCAGCATCTTCCAGTGTCATATCTTTTTGCCTTTTCATACCGTTCATGGGGTTCTCACAGCAAGAATCCTGGAGTGGTTTGCCATTTCCTCCTCCAATGGACCACATTTTGTCAGAAGTCTTCACTATGACCTGTCTATACTGCATGGCATGGCACATAGCTTCACTGAGTTATGCAAGTCCCTTCACCATGACTAGGCTGTGATCCATGAAGGGGCATTGTATATATATGCCACGTTTAAGTTGTTTCGATATCTTGGCTGTTGTAAATAGTGCTGCTATTAACATTGGGGTGCATGCATCTTTTCAAATTATAGTTTTCATCTTTTCCAGATATATACCAGGAATGGGATTGCTGGATCATACAGTAAGTCTATTTTTAGTTTTCGAAGGAACCTCCATACTGTTCTCCATAGTGACTGCACCAATTTACATTCCCACCAACAGTGTAGGAGGGTTCCCTTTTCTCCTCACCCTCTTCAGCATTTATTATTTGTAGACTTTTTGAGGATGGCCATTCTGACTGCTGTGAGGTGATATTCATTGTAGTTTTGATTTTCTGCAGAATCTTATAAAACATTAAAGCAATATATTATGGGAGGTACCATTTTAGAGTTAGCATATTTTATCATAATTTGAAAAGTGTCTGAGTATTGAATATATATATCAATGTTATTTTTCAGAACAATTGATTCAACAGGCATGCAAGTAATAAAGTTTGAGCAGCTGGTCAAGGACACATCTGTTAAGTGTGAGAGACTTGATTTGGAATTCCAGTCCTGCTTTTTTATTAACAAGTGATTGCCTCAGTTTCCTCATCTGTAAAACAGGGTTACATTAGTACCTATCCTATAGTGTTGTCATGAGGGTACCAGATCATATAGTGGAGCATTTAGCACAAAAATAGGCACAAGATATACACTCTAAGGGAGTAACTAATATATTATTTTGAGTTTACTGACTATTGTGGGAAGCACATGATCATCAGGCATGTTGTTAGGGAGAAGCTGAGCAAAAATATTCTCCAAAAGGCTCAACACAAGAAGGGTCACTCTGAATTATCAAAGAAAGGAGGGAAAGAGAGAAGGAAGAAATGAAATGCCCATCTCAAGGCCTAAAATAATTAGAAAACAATGGTTGCTCTGAACAAAAGGATAAATTTCTCTAAAGGGAAGAGAGTATTACTTTAATATAGTATTAAAGAAAGCAACAGTCCACATAAACAAGTGTTTTGAAATGAGTTTTTAAAAAAAAGAAACTAAGAAAGGAAATGCCCAGTCTCAAATTCACCTAGAATTGCCAAGGTCACTGTGATTTTGGTGAGGAAAGCATCTGGGGTGTAGAAGGGAGCAGGGCAGGGCTGCTGTGCAATGCAGGTCCAAGGCACCATCCACAAAAGACACTACAGAGAGACCGTCTCCTCCTCTCGCTTCAGGCTGTTAAGTGAACAGAAATGGAAGAACCGCTGTCACTATAGCTTTTCACTAGCTTGTTTATTTACCCATCAAGAACCATAAGGACCTTTACTGCATAAAATGCCAAGTGTGGTGGTAATTGACATCAAACGATCCATGTCTACCAACAAATAAAAGACTAAAGTAATAAACATAGAGAGATGAGTGTTTAATGACCTTCAACAAATTTTTATTGTAAGATCCATAACAGTTAACTATATACACTGACATCTCTGGCCTCGAGCAGTCTCCGTTTTCAAAGTCAGAGGAAGAGGCCCAAATCCTGCTTCACTACAGTGGCTCATGAAAACTGGCTCAAAGGTATCAGCCTGGAATGGCTTGCCAAAACTGTTCAGGTCCCTGAGACTCCCATCATGTCCATAAAATTAGAATTTTTCACCTTGAGTGCCACCTCCCACCATACCCTACCCCAACACAATCCATTAACTCCTTCCATAGCAGGATAAAATACTACAGTCAGCAGATACTCTTTCACTTCCCCAAACTAAGATATTCATGCGAAACATAATAAATGCCATCATTCAAGATGCAAGAATGTTTTCTAATACAATAAATGCTTTCTAAATTCTTGTCTATGATAGCTGTTTTGGATACTAAATAGAAAAAAGATGGTTTTAATTTTTTATGTTTTCTAAGATATTAATTAAATTATAATGTTAGTTTAAAAAAATTTCAGAGGCTATGAATTCAATTGACCATGGCAAAGAAGATTGGTAGAGGAATATCAGTTTAGAGGAGAAGACAAAATCAGCTTGGTACCTCAAAATCTTCAAAATCACTTTTACAATGATGTAAGCTTTGGGCTTAAGCATGACCCTAATTTCTTGTGATTAACAAGTTTCTATAATTCAGGGAAGGAACTCTCCAAACACTGGATAAAACTGAGGTAGAAGTTCAGAGTTCTGGACTTTGACTTTAGTTATTTTTTTTGTTTGCCAGAATAAGATGTTTCTTTAGGAAATGCTCCTTCTAATATGTGCTTCAAAGAGGAGTGGCTGTTTTCTAATAGATCATATGTCCCACATAATGTGGGTCTAGGACCAGCTATCCCACTAAATCTGAGCCAATCATTAAGCAAAGCCCTCTGGTCAGTGTTGGTCCAGGGGATGGCACTTAATCCTAACAGACCAATCAGAGTTCTTTCTGGGCTATTTTTACCTTGAGATAAGGACCAGTCTTAGTGCCTCTTTGCCTCTCTGGGACTGAAATGAAAAGTAGGCGTCTACTAGATACAGGTTAATAGGTCCAAATCATGTAAAAGAAACTGGTTTTCAGTAAAAGACGAAGATACTGACATTCAGAAAATAGCAGAGCAGGATAAGGAATGCAAATAGAAGATGCTGGTAACATCCCAATCACTGGATCCAGCTGTTCTCCTCCTTGTAATCTGATTATATTTCCACTGAAATAAAATAATTGTGAAGAGATAAGTTGTTTTATATATTTATTACCTTGTTCTTAATACAACTTATTTAATTGCAAGTGTATATAATTTAATGTTTAATGATTGTTTTGTTTAGCAATGGGCTTCACTGATGGCTCACCAGGTAAAGAATCTGCCTGCAATGCAGGAGATACAGGAGACTCAGGTTCAATCTCTGGGTTGGGAAGATGGCAACCTACTCCAGTATTCTTGCCTCAAAAATCCTGTGGACAGAGGAGCCTGGCAGACTACAGTCCAAAGGGTTGCAAAGAGTCAGACCCTACTGAGAGACTAAACCTGCACGCACTGTTTAACAATCAGCTTGCAAATTCCTATTTAACCATCAGGTCTGATAAGAGATGGATGATGCAAGCACACACCTGGACCTTGGTAATCTTAATTAGCTGAAGTTTTTTTCATACTAAAATTTTAAATTCTTGTATAGTTAGAGCTATCAAAACTTTGTGAGTTTTGCCTTTAGTATTATATTAGGAAAGTTTTCTCTTAATAGAGGATTATAAAAACATTCATATTTTACTCCAGCATCTTCAGCTGTCCATGATAAAATAAAACAAAACAAAAAATCTTTATCTGAAATTCATGTACACATAAAGTATGATTCCCCAGGTGGCTCAGTGGTAAAGAACCTTCCTGCCAATGCAGGAGACATGGGTTTCATCCCTAGATCGGGAAGATCCCCTGGAGAATTGATAGGCCTAGAACAGGATGATCAAATAGTTGGCTTAGAAACCCCATTCGAGAGTTAGAGATAGAGAGGGAACTTTAGGGGGCTTTGGGAGACCACAATAAGATTAATGATCACTGAAGAAAGTAAAGGGAAAATTCTGAAACAATGTGGGCTTGCTTGACTCATAAAGCAAAACAAGTCACTTACTATCAAAGTCAGACTGGCTTGCTTAACCAGAAAATCAAGCTAACTTGCTTAGCAACAAAACCATGCAACAGACGCATGGGACATGTCCCAAGAACAATAAAACAATGGTGGTATGAGACCTACATTCTTCCCAGTGAGCTCAGTAAGTTAATAACCCCCAAGACATGCTCTTTGGCTCTTCAGGCATATTCGTGGCACAATGCCTCCAAAACAATAAAGCAATAATAGAAAATAAGGCCTACAACCTGCCCAGTGGTGTCATCAAGTTAATGACCCCCAAAGCATACTCTGTGCATACAAAAAAACAATCATTTATGCAAAGGTTGACTTTTCAAAATGAAAGACCCTCATTGTACTGAGACCTGAAAATATTTTTCCAAAATACTTTGACAGTCCTGGCCTAACCATATAGGGAGGGACAAGTAAACTTCCCTGCCCTACCTGGGGGAGGAACTGATGAAGGAAACATGATGTCTACTCAAGAAAGAAAAGGATCTTCTCCCTCTCCCCTATCTTCCTCTGATTATAAAAATGTAACCCACTGAGTACCCAGGGCAGTGCAATGCTTACCTGACCACTTGTGAACTTTATAAATATCCTAATAAATCACTTTTCATCTATCAGTTTGCCTCCTGCTGAATTCCTTTCTGCATTGAGGCATAAAGGACTGTGGTGCCAGAGCTCTTTGGAGCCCTGGAAACAACACCTAACAGTTTCAGAAGGAAATGGCAACCCACTCCAATATTCTTGCCTGGAAAACCCCATGGAGAGAGGAGCCTGGCAGGCTATAGTCCATGGGGTTGCAAAAGAGTAGGATACAACTTAGCAACTAAACAACTACAACAATGAGATAAAGACCTAATCTTTTCCTCCTAAATGTTAAAATGTTGTCATAATACCTTTTATTTGAATAAACCATCATACTTTACCTTTATAATAATCCTGGTGAATACTTGGATGTGTTCCCTGGATTTCTGTTCTTGCCCATTGATTTATCTGTATTTTTAAAGACTAGAATCACACTGTTCTAATAAGTGAATCTTTACATTTTTATATCCTTTAAAATATCTCTTTCATTTCTCTTTTAAATCTTTCTGAGCTATTTTTGTATGAATTACATAATCATTTTTGTCAGGTTTCAAAAAAAATCCCATTAGGATTTTGACTGCATTTATATTAAACTTTTTGCCTCTTCACAATATTGAATCCTTCCAAGAACATGATATTTTATATCTATAGCTATATGCTTATAATTATATCTCAATTTATTCAAGTCCCCTTTTATTCTTGCAGTTAAGTTTTAGATATATACATAATACATACATATAAATTTTTAAATTTATGTTTTGTACTTTTCTTATTGCTTATTTCTACAAATTTTCTATTCTGTTGTTTCCATATTCTATTGTTAGTGAAATTTCTCATTTTAATCAATCAGAAATTTTTATTTAAAACTACAAAAGAGTCAATTTGAAAGGCTATTGTTTTGTTTTGTTTACATACTTATAACTCAGCTTTCTGGCTTTCGTACTAATTCTAATAGTTCTTATTTGGTTCTTATCTACAAATAAATATGCTTTTACTTTATCTCCAATTTTTATAGCTCCTTTTTCCTTGCCTTGTCTGATTGCATGGGCTATGACTGCCAAACAATATTGAATAATAATGATAAAAATGGACATGATTATCTTATTTTCTCTTTATGCAAATTTATATAGCTTTTGCCTTTAGATAAATACTTTTATTATTTTAGAGTCATTTCATTATAATCTCATACAGCTAAAGGATTTTATTGATTGAATATTGATTTTTATCAAATGTTTTTCTGCCTTACGAGATTTATACTGTTTTCCCTTTATTTTTTAACAAATCTTATAATGTTGACATATTCTTTTATTCCTGAAGCCTCCTTAGCCTTAAGTTATTTTTTAATATTTGATTTAATTGTAGCATGATGACTTTCACAGAACAGATACAAAAAATACTGATTGATTTACTGGCTAATCAATTAGAAAATGAAAATCAAATTCACTGAATAGTAACTGAAATTGTCATGATGACTTTCTTTTCCTTAGGATTCTGAAGGAAACAGACTCAAATTAATGAGGTCCAGGAGTGATGAATGCCAAAGATGAAATTCCTCTCGGTAGTAAGTCTCAGTTTCTGGGAGAAGGTAGTTACTGGCTTTAAAGTAGATTTTTATGTCTCTTGACTTGATAGATGCTAAAGTGAATTGGATAGGTTAACATCTGAAAAAGAGATCTGCTGTGGGAACCCTTAGGAGATATCACTCTGTCTGAAAAAGTTTAACTGGAATAACTAAAATAGTAAAAATTTCCTGTGGCACAGTGTCTGCCAATATGCTCTCTTTTGCACTCCATCCATGGTAAATGGTTTCTTCATCGCTTCCACTCTCCAGCTGTGGAATCTGAGCCCAGATGGGGGACCACCCCTTCCTCCCTCAACAGCCCTACTTCCAGGGAGAACTGAGTCTAATTCACATTACCCAATATTCAAAATCTGTAAAGAAAGCTGGGAACATTGTCCTAAAGAGAATTTTCAGGTTTTCACAGTCATCTTTGTCAAGAAAGTCTTCCTAACGTCTAGCCTCAATTCCTCCCACTCTCTTTCTCTTGTAATTGGCATTTCTTAATTTCTCTTGTCAAAATTCTGCCAGAATAGTTCTTGCCCTTCCAGGTAGTCTCCCTCATTAGGAATAAAAACTAACTAAGAAATCACTACAAAAAAACCCTGACTCTCCCAACTTCCATTTCCTCAGCATGGGCTTGCTTAGCACCTATTTTGTACCAAGTACCAAAGCAGATGCTAAAAGGAAGTAGAGAGGGGAAGACTGGGAAACTTGTAGCATAAAAAGGAATCAGACCTGGTCCTTGCCCCTTTGAAGCTTGCTCCTTACCTGAGGAGCAAATCCGAGAAACATACTTTTATTCCCTGTGGGTACTTTCCAGGGCTTGTGACTTCAAAACGCGGATCTTGCTTATGGGAGAACATTACCTGCAAACATTCAAAACAAAGCGTTTCACACTATTTGATGTTTATATAGATCATTTTCCAAGAAAGTAGAAATGATTTATATATGTTTCCTCAATATTTACACATCCCCCTCACCCACCAAGGGCTCTGCTTCCCTTCACACACACTTAGGGCTTTTATCGACTTCAAAGGAGGCTTGGTGCGTAAGAGAGAGACCCACACAGGCTGAAATGGACACACACTGCCATTAATCTCAGAATACTTCTCTGAGCTGGGGAGTCAGGAAGTGCCGTTACAGGCCTTTAAAGACAAAGGAATTAGACACAAAGATTAAACAACTTTCTCAGAGCCCAAATGGTTGCTGGTGTTGAGCATGGTGGCAAAATGCTTTGGTTCTGATGTCAGATTGTTGGACTGTGAATTCTGGCCCTAATTCTTGTCACCAGTGCAAACTCAAGCAATTAATTAACTTCTTAGTGAAGGCAATGGCACCCCACACCAGTACTCTTGCCTGGAAAATCCCATGGATGGAGGAGCCTGGAAGGCTGCAGTCCATGGGGTCGCTAGAGTCGGACAGGACTGAAGTGACTTAGCAGTAGCAGCAGTGGTTTCTTTATCAGTGAGATGGGGATAAAAACAATACCTACCATGGTTTGAGGATTAAACAAGTAATGCATGCAAAGTATTAGAATACTGCTTGTCATTTATTAATTAATCATTCCTAAGCAGAGACATTACTTTGCCAACAAAGGTCCATCTAGTCAAGGACATGGTTTTTCCAGTGGTCATGTTGGACTATGAAGAAAGCTGAGTGCCGAAGAATTGATGCTTTTGAACTGTGGTGTTGGACAAGACTCTTGAGAGTCCCTTGGACTGCAAGGAGATCCAACCAGTCCATTCTAGAGGAGATCAGTCCTGGGTGTTCTTTGGAAGGAATGATGCTAAAGCTGAAACTCCAGTACTTCGGCCACCTCATGCGAAGAGTTGACTCATTGGAAAAGACCCTGATGCTGGGAGGGATTGGGAGCAGGGGGAGAAGGGGACAACAGAGGATGAGATGGCTGGATGGCATCACTGACTCGATGCACATGAGTCTGAGTAGACTCCGGGAGTTGGTGATGGACAGGGAGGCCTGGCGCGCTGCGATTCATGGGGTCACAAAGAGTCGGACACGACTGAGCGACCGAACTGAACTGAACTGAAGCATCTGTAAACATTGTTCTGGCATAAATAGTACAGGTTAGTTTCATGTCTTCTGCATAAGTATTAAAGTCGCAGAAAACCCAGAAATTGAAACATTAAAGACAGAAGTCACTCTTAAGGCATCTCGCTAAATTAGAAATAATGGAACTAGGTCCAAACTAGTTCAGCAAACCCCAGACAAAATCGGGGTCTGTCCTCCCTGCCATCTTCCTGTAATGTCTTTCTTTCCATTATCCTGAGTATCCAAAACCAAAATTTCTTTCAGCTGAAATTACATATTTCCATTGCCCTGTTTCCATTTTTTATGGCAAGATCACAAAGATGACATAGAGCCTGAGAAGGTTCATTTTGCCTGAGGAAGATTACCTGGCTATTTCCAAAGAGACATTGCATACAAGTCTTGAGGAAGGAAAGAACATCTCATTCTTATGGCCAAGCTATAAAAATTTCTTATACCTAAATCAAATTGTCAGGTCATTCTTCATTTTTAGTTAGTTTCATATGGGAAATATTACTATATGGTCATGATTATAAGCTGTGCTTTTAAAACATCCATACACCAAACAAAACTGGATGTTAAAAACCTTGATCAGTAAAATCTTGCTTCCCATCACATATAGACATATAGTCCTCATATAGGAATCTATATTATAAATTTATTGTGCTATAATAGAAGCAAGATCCATACCCTCCCCTCAGCCCAGAAAAGCCCTAGGTTAACCTCCATTAACCAGAAGTAATGATTCATCAGCCTTAAGCAAAATTCAGAATTCCACCTTTATCTGAATCATTTACCTTGCCCTTTCACATGGTTACAGATGGGTACCACTGTCCCCAGCCTGACTGAATTCAGCTGGTGTTGAATTCAGGGCCTTGCTCATGAGCCATTAGAATCAGACTAATTATGAATTCAGAAGGCTTGCCCAAAGCCCCACAGATAGTGTAAGCTTTAGTTCTGTGTGTCTGCTCCCTTACAAACACTTTAAGCAACACTATCCATTTCCATTCTTGGAAAAAAATGACATTTTGATCCAACTGATAATGCACTAAGCATTGGGGCTATTTAATTAAGAACATAGAAATATATTACTTATTTTTTTTATGTGCTTAAGTATAGAAGAGGTTTTTGAAATGTCTGCTCTGACTCCACTGACCAAGCTTGTCTGAGAGCTGCCTGCCTCACCCTCCAGGGTAAATCCTTGGCAGCTATGTTTATAGCTATATCACCTCCTTCAAAAACAGAAGTTTTGCACTGGCCCAAGTTGGACCAATCATATCTCCTTTCCTGAGAATTTGGGGTTGACTCAGCCCCTTTGTCTAGGCTGGACAAGATGCGAGTAAAAAAGATTCAAAGTCCTCTTTCTGGTCTCTCCTCAACAGGTTTGCAAATAGCATGAAGGGGACTGGGAAACCCAGTCTAGGGGGCTGCACTGTTGTCAGCAGAAGCCAGAATAATGTCGCCTTGTTGGAAGAATCACTTCCTGCCTGGGGAGTTGCCTGGTGGTCTAGTGGTTAGGATTCAGCGCCAAAGGATCACTTCCTGCAGGAAACAGTGTCAATGACTGGAGTCCTGCTGACATCACAGGAAAGTGGCCCTGGCGTCAGCAGCTGAAAGCCAAGACAAGGCCAGGCTGTGGGACAGGCGGAGGACACAGCCTGTCACGTGAGAGGATGGCGTCCTTGCTTCAGGGTGGCTGGCAAGTTGCTCCTTCACTTTCTGAGCCCCTTCCCTGGCGCGACCTCCGGCACTCTCTGGGTACCAGTTTCTTGCACACTCTCCAGGCATTTAGTCACAGAAGGTGGTGAGTTCACCCCTCTTAGGGAAGTCCCTATAAATAATTCTAAGTGTTACTTCCTTAGGTGTTAGTTGTTCAGTTGTGTCTGACTCTGTGTGACCCCGCCAGTCTCCCCTGTCCACAGTATTCTCCAGGCAAGAATACTGGAGTGAGTTGCCATTCCCTTTTCCAAGACCCAGGAATCGAATCCAGGTCTCCTACATTGCGGGCAGATTCTTTACCACCAGGGAAGCCCCAAAATAAGATATATTTTTAAACAGAAGTCAGTATTGGAGTGGGTTATCGTTTCCTTCTCCAGGGGATCTTCCCTAGCCAGGGATCAAACCCACGTCTCCTGTGTCTCCTGCATTGTAGGTAGACTCCTTACCAACTGAGCTATCAGGGAAGCCTTTAAAGGATGTTTATATTTCTCCAGGCATTACTACTACTGCAGTAGTAGTAGTGATATTAGGACTCGTACTCCACTACTAGCAGTAATGATGATGGATAACAGTTTGAAGACTTCTCCTAAGGTACCGCAAGCCAGACATCCCCTGTATGCTCTGCTACTCCCCTCAAGCACTCTCTCCTACACGGATACCCGCCCTATCCCAAGGAGCCCCTGTGAGCTCCAGAAGTCCTGGTGAAGTCTCTCACAGTGACTTCCACCTTGGATTAGCTCCTTAATTGATTTTATTCAAATGTTTCCGAATCCAACACACACAGGGAGACAGGCAGAATGGGATCTGGGATTGGGAATCGTTTCCTGAGAATGAAACCCTCAGAGAAAGAGGATAGAGTAGGAATAAAGCCAAAGACTGATTTCTGGAGAACACAAGATATAAGGGGCAGGGGGCAGAAAAGAGGAGCTAGAGACAACAAGGAGGAACCAAGGGAAATATCAGAAAGGTGGAGTGGAGAGAAAGTGTTTAAGGATGGAGGCGGGACAGTTAGTGCTGTAGGTGGAGAAAGATGGACTGGGAGGAGAGTCAGCACCTGAGAGGCAGTGGGCACCTGGACTCTCCCATCTCAGGCTGGCACGGGATGACGAAGCAAGCACTGGCCAGCTAGGGTGGTCAGAATCTGCCAGGGAGGAGGCAAAACCCAACAGCAGTAGGAGGCCAGAGACTAATTGGCTAAAACTAGTCCCAAGGAGTCACAGATATTGAAGTTGCTAAACTGAGAAAAATTAAGTCAATATTATATAGAAAATACTTTAAAAGACTATTCATCAATGTCACTCTCCTCTCACCACCACCAAAAAGGCATAGTGTGGGCATGTCACACTGTCCCAGAGGAGTGCCACTATGCCTGGTGACAGTAATGAGACCAATATATTGACCAGCTATCTGGAACTTTAATGACCCAGATTTTATCCATCTGTCCTCCACTTCTAAAACAGGGAGGAAAGGTAATTTTTTTTTTTAAAAAGTACTACACATTTTAGAGATTTATTCAACAAAGAAATATAGAATCTGTACAGATTCAACTCAAAACCCTCATGCCTCTTCCAGCCATACAAGAACAGATGTTTGGGATAATAACCCTGAAATAAAAGATCCCAATCACTGAAAAACTACTTATGCTCATATACTTTACTTAACAAAATCTTATCCTTCAAAAAGTCCTGTTCCACTTAATCTTGTCAACAACTCTAAGAGGTAGATATTACCTCATCAGGATTAATCAAACTCAAGTGGAGTTACCATTGGTTGTAGAGATTCACGGTAAATTTATTTTGACAATATTATAGAGTCTTGGTGCTCCTATGAGTTTCAGAAATCAAAAATTAAATCACTTATGAAGAAAACAGCCTCATTTGTTCTGAGAAAACACTTTTTGAAATATTCCATTCCTTTCTGTAACTATTTTTAAATTATTGAGATATGAAATGAAAAAAAAAAATTAAAAAGCAGTATGTTTGGGAGGTTTCCTTGTATTCCCTAGGCTCAAAAATAACAAATTTAATAGGATTTTAAGTCTCTAACTTGGGTGAAGGGGCTCTACTGAAATATCTGTCCCCCTTGACTATTTTACTGACAAATTATTAGGAAAGTAGGAGAGGATATTAAACCGGTATATAGAGAAGCCAAGTTTTCACTCATTTTGCCCAATATCCTTTCTTTTCTCTTTTATTTCACTCTATTGTTTTCTCATCCATAGACTCTCTAAACTAACGGCAGACTCTTACTAGAAAAATTAAGATATGTTACTCTAATATGTTAATCAATGAAATGTTGCATATATCAAGACTGACCCCAATGCCCAGATGCTTCTGTCCATGGTTAGGAATCATCATATTCAGCTAGAATGCATGGTGCCTCTCATATTCTCTCTCTCCTCAGTCAGCCTTTCTGACTAGGATGCCTTGTGAAAAGTTATTGGGCTGTTGACTGACTGTTGACTGACGGATCCCTCTGGGTACCCAGTAACAGCTGACTCATTCTCCTTTTCCACTGGCCAAGCCATGTAGTCAGAGGAAAGATGGCCAGCTATGAGAAAAGAATTGCTCCAGGAAAGGGTATATGTGCTAAGGGCAGCTGTTTCCCTTCTCTCTCAGGACATCCAGGTGCCATTACTAAATTTCCTGTATGTGGGGCCCTGGAAAAGTTCCCTGGCCTCAGACAGGGATGTAGGGAGGGGCAGGGAACACTCTTCCCTTTCAAACTGTCTTTCTTTACCCATTGTAACAAGAGGATCACTGCTCACTACGTTGTCTTATAAATTATTCCTGTAAGATTTATAGTCATTTCTATGCTTCAAGTCAAACATTCTTTTAAGGCCAAACAGAGTAATTTACTGGATTGTGTCTCTGAACAATCTTATAAATAGTTGCTCTCTAGTTCAAGGTGAATAACAGTCGGTGGCAGGCTGGTATCAAAGAATACTGATTGCAATTCAATTTTATTACCTCTGAGGTTTCACCCTGAGGAATAGGGCAGACTGGTCAAAAATCTATAGGCTGATCATTGTGGGTCTACATTAGAAAATCCTTTTCAAGTAAACACCTCTTATAAGGATTTTTGCCTTCTCTCTTCATTGATGACCATATATATTTTTTCTTTCCTAGAGACGCCAAGATGACAGTATTGCTAATCATACCTGCAGTTATGGCTGAGATGGGCAGTGCACGTTCTTTCCAGCTTGCTTGCACACAAAGCCTAATCTCTAGGTTGTGGCTGCAGATGCTTGTTTAGACCCTGACACACCCCATAAACGCCCTCTATCCCTGACATCATTGCAAGTGGCAGTGAACACAATGTTAACACTCATTAAGCTTCTCATTCTTGGTTATTTCACTTGCAATGTAAAGCTCAGATAGATGCTGGCAAGATTTTCAGGAGACTAGATATTCTGTCGGCATATTTAACTCTCACGGTTCTAGATATATTCCTATTAGCCTATGCTTTTTGATTTGGCATGCAGTTTGATAACACATTGGTAGCATTTTCTGCCTGTATCCCTACCAAAGAATACACAAACCTCTTTTAACTTTCCCCAGAATTATATGGAATATTCCAAAATGTGCCACTGGACACAGTCACCCCAGGAAAACTGTGGCAAGGAAGTGCAATACTGTGAAAAAAAATCTAGAATATGAAACTCAATTCTGGTGGTGATTTTAGCCTAAAGGAACACAATAAGAGTAAGTCATGCTTACATCTGTTTTGTTTCATGTCCTTACAATCCAGAGAATACTTAGCCAAAGTAAAAATTTAACTTTTTATCAAAGATTCCTCTCTCTCATTATCTCACTTTTCAAGTCTGAAGCATTTCAGACTTCAGTGCTTCTCCAGGGCCAAACTCGGTACTCAGTAAACAAGATTTTGCCAGATGTGCATGTGCGCTGCCTTAGCAACTAGATGTCAAGGGTAAATCAAAGGTGAGGAAGAGGAAATGAAGTGCAGATGAAATTGTAATGTCTTGCCATTGGTGATGTCTGTGAGATAGGAACCAAGTCATCATTGTGAGGTGCAAAGGATTTGTGTTAATGTTACAACTAGGTAAACTTTATTGAAACTACCTTTCAGCTTCCAAAAGAATGCTACTGCATTAAAGCTAGCTACCTTAATGTTCATCCTGTTATATTGCTGGTTGCTATGGCAATATCCTCCTAGGTATTTGTAAGGTCACAAAAGGAAGAGCTAACCCTCTTACTCCTGGAATAACTAATGCGGTTCTGTTACTTGCTTGATGTAAATGGTCTCAAGTGACAGTGAACTGTACATATAGTCAATTATAACTGCTCAAAGGAAATGATTTGTTGTAACAGCCGCTGTTCAACCTCTGTGACATCAATGTTTCTATGGAAACAGTTGCCTATTGCACTGCTTTGAATTGAGTATTGATCAAACTAGGACCAACACTATTTCAGAGACTTGCTACTTTACTGTGTGGCAATTTACGATAGGAACTCATAACATCACTGTATATTTCAAGCCCCAAGGAACCAATTTAGCAGACAGTTACAGTAGAATATTAACAGAGGTCAATAATGGAAGTCTGATTATAGTCCTAGGACAATTATTCAATGCTTTTGTTGTCTGCCCTTCCAAATTCCAGCAGCGATTACAGTTTTCAAATAATAATATTCATGCCTGAAGAAAGTGCTATATTCATTCATCTCCTATTTTAAACTTTATTTTTCATTGTTATGTTATCTATCAATAAAATTATTTGGCTATATTAACCAAGCTGTGACCCCTCAGAAGTAAATAACTATTGATCAAGGAGTAAAGATCTACTGGTGCACAGCACTGTTTTCCATTAATGATCTTATTGGCCCAGCCGATAAGATGGTCATCCTCAAACAACTGAAAATGCAAAAGCAAAGAATAATATAGGGATAATTTCCATAAAGAACAGCTAGGTTTGAACCCCTATCCTTGTTAAAGAATGGATTCTTCCACCTCAGTTGAAGGAGTAGTGAAAATAAAAACAGTGTCATGCTGAATCCTTCTGCAAGCCTTTTACTCTGTGCAGTATTTCCTTTGTCTGTGGATGTTTCATTCAATCTGCTTTGGAAACAACCTTCATGATGGTCTCATCCAACCCTCATCCTTTACAGATAAGGAAACAAGGTGACATGGCCTCTCTGGTGTCTTTCATAAGATAAATGTTCTCCTTTCAAATATATGTGATATTTTATGTTGAAAAAAATTCATGATTTACTCATCTGAATGAAAATACATGCCAATTATCTCTACTCTGAGACTGATTTATCAAGAATCTCAGTCAACAAATTCTATAAAATTATTTATTTCTATCCTTCCTTATCCTGCAAAAGGTCAGTTTTCATTCCAATCCCAAAGAAAGGCAATGCCAAAGAATGTTCAACTGCTAAGTCACTTCAGTACTGTGTGACTCTGTGTGACCCCATAGATGGCAGCCCACCAAGCTCCCCTGTGCCTGGGATTCTCCAGGCAAGAACACTGGAGTGGGTTGCCATTTCCTTCTCCAATGCATGAAAGTGAAAAGTGAAAGTGAAGTCGCTTAGTCGTATCCAACTCTTAGCGACCCCATGGACTGCAGCCTACCAGGTTCCTCCATCCATGGGATTTGCCAGGCAAGAGTACTGGAGTGGGGTGCCATTGCCTTCTCCAAAAAATGTTCAAACTACCACACAATTGCACTCATCTCACACACTAGCAAAGTCATGCTCAAAATTCTCCAAGCCAGGCTTCAACAGTATGTGAACCGTGAACTTCCTTCAGGCTGGATTTAGATAAGTCAGAGGAACCAGAGATCAAATTGCCAACATCCCCTGGATCATCGAAAAAGCAAGAGAGTTCCAGAAAAATACCTACTTCTGTTTTATTGGCTATGCCAAAGCCTTTGACTATGTGGATCACAACAAGCTGTGGATAATTCTTCAAGAGATGGGAATACCAGACCACCTGATCCGCCTCCTGAGAAATCTGTATGCAAGTCAAGAAGCAACAGTTAGAACTGCACATGGAACCACAGACTGGTTCCAAATCAGGAAAGGAGTACCTCAAGGCTGTATATTGTCACCCTGCTTATTTAATTTCTATGCAGAGTGCATCATGTGAAATGGCAGGCTGGATGAAGCATAAGCTGGAATCAAGATTGCTGGGAGAAATATCAACAACCTCAGATATGCAGATGACAACACTTTTATGGCAGAAAGTGAAGAAGAACTAAAGAGCCTCTTGATGAAAGTGAAAGGGGAGAGTGAAGAAGTTGGTTTAAAACTCAACATTCAGAAAACTAAGATCATGGCATCTGGTCCCATCACTTCATGGCAAATAGATGGGGAAACAGCGGCTGACTTTATTTTCTTTGGCTCCAAAATCACTGCAGATGGTGACTGCAGCCATGAAACTAAAAGATACTTGCTCCTTGGAATAAAAGCTATGACCAACCTAGACGGCATACTAAAAAGCAGAGACATTACTTTGCCCACAAAGGTCCATCTAGTCAGAGCTATGGTTTTTCCAGGAGTTATGTATGGATATGAGAGTTGGACTATAAAGAAAGCTGAGCACCAAAGAATTGATGCTTTTGAACTGTGGTGTTGGAGAAGACTCTTGAGAGTCCCCTGGACTGCAAAGGAGATCAGGCCAGTTAATCCTAAAGGAAATCAGTCCTGAGTATTCATTGGAAGTACTGATGCTGAAGCTGAAACTCCAACACGTTGGCCACCTAATGCGAAGAACTGACTCATTGGAACAGACCCTGATCTGGGAAAGATTGAAGGCAGGAGGAGAAGGGGACAACAGAGGATGACATGGTTGGATGGCATCATCAACTCAATGGGCATGAGTTTGAGTCAGCTCCTGGAGCTGGTGTGGACAGGGAAGACTGGCGTGCTGCAGTCCATGGGGTTGCAGAGTCAGACACAACGGAGCAACTGAAATGACTGACTGATCCTTCCTTATTCCAACAGAATTTGAGGCAGATAGCCAACCACTTTATTGCAGTGACATTGACCACAGCACAGATTGTGAAAATTAATTTTTGCAGCTGAAGTTATAAAACTTCAGAAAGCACTTGAATAACATGGCTACATGCCAAAGTAGGGCAGGTATCTATGAATGAAATCTGTTTCAATACCTAGATAGAACCACTAACTTTTTATTACCATAATTGAAAAATTATGGCTTGGGGAATGATTCTTGTCAGGTAATAACAAATTCATCCACCTGCTTGAAAGAAGCTGCTCCTTAAATAAGGGAAAAGAATATTCTCCTAGCTAGCTATTGATTTTTAAAATCCTATATGGATAACTTGAAAATAAAAATCAGTTTAAAAAATCAGTCTAAGTCAAGTATAAAATAGTAGTTAAATCAGTCTGGATCTCATCACACATTTTTAATCACTAAGACTTTGAGTATTCTTGGTAATAATTACTGTCTGTTTTAGGAGATGAGCTTTCCTTGTTCATACAGAAAGTATTTATTGAGCACTCACTGGACGCCAGATACTGGTCTGAACATGAAGATACAGGGCTGAATGAGGCTAGTTCTCAGTAGTAAGTGGTAAGAGTCCTTAGTCATGTAGAGTAAGGAGTAGGAAAGACGTGGTCTCTGATCCCTTACTAAACGTTCTCCCTTTGTCTCTTTTACCATATTTTAGCACCATTTTTGCCTGCTTATATATTTATATTCTGCTTTGCTATAGAAAGGATTTGAGGTGGATCATAAATTTGATTCTGAGCTTCCCAGCAGCCAGCACAAAAAAGGAAACATAATCAGCCACGTGATTCTACATCTGGAAGATTAAAACAAAACTAAGCAAAACAAAAAGCATGTGTGCAAAAATGTACAACAACACTTTGTGTTGAGACCAGAGAGAATTATCTCAGGTCCTTAGAAACCAAACCTTGACCATGTGAAACAGCATCTTCTTCAGCACAATTCCCATAAATATACCACTGTGTTTTGTAGGGCTAGAAGTGTACAGCTTTCCAAAGTCCGTGAACATACACCAAAGTGCAATTCAATAAACACAATCCTGTAGGAGAGCCAGATAATGCCTTTTCTGAAATGCTGTTTTCTGTCAACATATAGATCTGGAGGAGTCATAAAAAGTGAAACTATTATTAAACCATCTATATAATACCTAATTTTGAATAATGTACCTTCCTAGTCTACCCTGAAAGTCAAGCAGGTGCCAATATTTACACCTAAATATTAACAAAGAGATGAGTTGGCTTACTCTTCAATCCCTCTGTCTATATCCATCGTGTGCATCTGTAATGTTTACTCTGTAAGTGAAATAATGTAGAAGAGCTTTTACCAAAATGTTAATTCTGGTTTTAGTCTATGGATCTCAAACTGTTTTGACTTGGACCATTCCTAGCTTATCCAAACTAGATCATCTGTATTGAAGAAGAAGGAGAAGGAGGAGGAGAGAGAGAGGGGAAGAGGGAGAAGGAAGAGGATGACAAGGACAAAGGACAAGGAGGAAGATAAGGAAAGGGGGAGAAAGAATTATATGAAATAATCCTGGATCTAATCCTGGATCTAGCTAATCCAGTGGTGGCATGAAGTTATTTAAAAGCATATTAAGCAGGAAAGGCTGGAACACAAGGCTGCTTTATCTCCATTGAGTCATCAAAAGGCCCTACATTGAATTCATGTTGCTTAATCCATACATAGAGGAAAAGCAAGAGAAGGGCTCAGCAAAATTCCACCACAAATCTAACGGATCACTCTGTGGAGCAGTGAAACTCACATCAGAGGTCACAGAGGAATAGCATTAAAGCCCCCTTCCTCCTCATGTTCTTTGTGACTTTTCAAAAAGGAAACTGGCTTGCATTTGACTTACACATTTACAAGTCTGTAATCCAGAAGAACCCACAGTTAAGGCAGCTTGAGAGTTACAAAGTCCAAGGTAGTTAAATAGGGAATAGTGAGTTTCTTAGGTGTCTCCGGAAACTGACTTTCACTTACAACTAGTGTACCTGATCAGGGGTTAATATCCAAAATATACAAAGAACTCATAAAACTCAACTTAAAATAAAAAACCAAAAACCTGATTTTAAAATGGGCTGCTGCTACTGCCGCTAATTCACTTCAGTCATGTCCGACTCTGTGTGACCCCATAGACAGCAGCCCACCAGGCTCCCCCGTCCCTGGGATTCTTCAGGCAAGAACACTGGAGTGGGTCGCCATTTCCTTCTCCAATGCATGAAAGTGAAAAGTGAAAGTGAAGTCGCTCAGTCGTGTCCGACCCTCAGCGACCCCATGGACTGCAGCCTACCAGGCTCCTCCGTCCGTGGGATTTTCCAGGCAAGAGTACTGGAGTGGGGTGCCATTGCCTTCTCCGTTAAAATGGGCAGAGGACCTGAATAGACAGATGGCCAACAGACACTTGAAAAGATGTTCAACATCACTAATCATCAAGGAAATGAAAACCAAAACCACAGTGACATATCACCTCATACCCATAAGAATCATCAAAAAGATAGAAAATAACAAACGTTAATAAGAATAAGGAGAAGAAGGAATCTTCATGTACTGTTGGTGGGACTGTAAATTCATGTAGCCCTTCTGGAAAACCATTTGGAGTTTCCTCAAAAAATTAAAAACGGAACTGCCTTATGATCCAGCAATTTCACTTCTGGGTATTTATCCAAAGAAAACAAAAATACTAATTCAAAAAGATATACACATACCAATGCTTTTTGTAGCATTATTTATATTAGCCAAAATATGGAAGCAACTTAAATAATATCCATTACTAGATTAATGAATAAAGAATATATGATACATATACATATATATGTATGCATATAAACACACAATGGAATGTAGGCTCAGTTGCTCAGTCGTGTCCAACTCTTTGCAACCCAATGGACAATAGCCTGCCAGGCTCCTCTGTCCATGGGATTTTCCATGCAGGAATATAGAAGTAGGTTGCCATTTCTTCTTCCAGGGAATCCTCCTGACCCAGGGATCGAACCCACATCTCCTGCATCTCCTGCATTGGCAGGTGGGTTCTTTACCTCTGAGCCATCAGGGAAGCCCCAATGGAATACCACTTAGGTATAAATAAAATGAAACCTTGTCACTGTGATAGCATGAATGAATTGAAAGGTTATTATGCTAAGGAAAATAAGTCAGACAGAAAAAGACAAACACTATATGATCTCATACATGGAATCTAAAAAAAGAAAAACACAAAACAAAATGAAAGCAGACCCTTAGATACAGAAAATAAACAGGCAGTTGCCAGAGGGGAGCCTTTGCAGCTGTGTCTGAGTCCTGACCAGATACTGCCAGCCTCCTGTTTGCTCCCCCCAGCAGTGTTGAAAACTCAAATTTTCGTGCTCTCTCCCAACCACTCTGACTCAGGCTGGCTTTCTGCACGTGCTCACTAGTCATCTATAGAGGCTCGCCCTTGCTGCCTTCGGGGTCGGGCTCAGGGAGTTAGGCACAGGGTAGAGATGGAGGGCGATTGTGTCATGCTCAGAGCACTGGGGGTGCCTGTGGGCCAGGTGAGGGGATCCCCAGAAGCTCATGGACAGGCTCTTTGTTGGACTCTGTGAAGTGGTTAGCAGGCTTGGTGTCCTCTGATGCTCTCTGACAGAGCTCGCTGCTGTTCTCCCAGTTCTTCCTGCCCCCCTGGGCAGTGCAGCCCAGCGTTCTGGATGGGGCAAGACAGAAGTGGACCTCTTTGAAAACATCCCACAGAACCAGAGAACCCAGATGCTCAAACACAGGCTCTGATTTTCCCTCAGCGGAGTAGCGTGGGCCATGAAGGTCTCTCTTGACTCTCACTTGTGCTGTCTTGGAAGAAGGGAGATGTGAGTAGAATAAAGCTGTCCCTCTTACCCTCTTCAATGCATTCAGTCTTGACATTTTTCCTTCAACAATGTGCTGGAACTTCTCTAGTAAACCCCCAGCATTCCATAAAGTCGCCCTCACCCACTGGAGTTTGTCAAAGTCAGCGTTCTTTGGGGGAAAGACAGTAGAAAGTGGTATGCCACCATGTTGGCGTCACTCTGCTAGCCCCTGCCCTTCCCTGCCCTTTCTCCTCAGCGAAGGGGAGCTGTGGGTACAATGAAGGAACACCGGGACTCAAGCCCCACCTCTGCTTCCTACTGGTTACCTCACCTCTGACAGTTGTAGCAAGTGGCTTTCAAAGTCTCCTAGTCGAGTCAACACATCATATATACACATTCTCTCTTCCAAAGGGATTTGAAGATTCATTGAGATACTATATGTGAAACTGTCTTGTAAACTGCAGAACATTATTTAAATAGGAAAGGATACTTTATTGAGCGCATTTTTTTTTTTTTCATGGTCTGCCTAAATCTCAGAACAACTAGGTGGTACTTTGGAGTTTCTGATCTCTTCTGATATATTTTAAGAAGAACTGCTGAAAACAGATTAATACAGAGAGGAACAATTTAGCTAGGTAAGAGGAATCCATATACTGTCATGGGAAAACCACAGGTCTCAGACTCTGATGTTTCCAGTGGGCTCCGGCCTCATCACTCTCCCATGTGAGAGCAGGCTTGGTGCTTGGCCCTCTGAGCTTGTAGACTCAGGTTAATGACCCCCAGCCTGAAGAAGCCTTGTGATGATTAGTAATGAAGGACATTCAAGGGCACCTGGCCGGTAGCAGGCGCTCATAAGTGAGAGCTCTTACAGTTTTACAGAGAAAGGAAACAATAAACTGGAGAGAACTATATATATCCTGTTCATAATATTATTCTCTCTCAGGGAGATTTGGAATAGGGAGGTTTTGTCTTGGAACCCATCCAGGCAGCTTTAATCACTAGGGTGCCACGTTACCTCCAGGAGTCTATTTCAACAATGTTCACTTAGTAGAGGAGGTATTACCTTCATTCTCATTTTACAGGTGAGAAAAATAAAATGGTTCTATTAATTAGTGGGACATCAGAACAGGACAGGAATCAAGGTCTTCTGATCATCATAGTTTTTGTGTCCTCCACAGTCCGCTCCCATGTACCCTGTAAGGCAGCCCCAGGACAAGCAATCCCAAAGCATAGATAACATCCTAACAAAATGCCAGCACTAGAGGGAAGTACAGAGGGATGCTACCTGTCAACTTGGGGTATTAAGTTTTAGCTGGCAAAAAATCATCTAAAGAAATCCTAAACAGGGCATATCCTTCGCCCAGTCTTGAAAGAAACTGTTCTAAAAATGCCAAGTTTTAGTGTCAGTCTAGAAAACAAGAAGGCCCTGTCACAAGATAGGTAATTACTTCATCTACTTCAAGGTCTTCCAGCACCCCTGATTCTTGTATTATCAAATCTGGGCCATCTGAACAATTCCCACCAAATCTAATGTCATCCTAGACATGCTCATTGGGAAAGACCATGATGCTGGAAAAGAACGAAGGCAGGAGGAGCAGGGGACAACAGAGGATGAGATGGTTGAATGGCATCACCAGCTCGATGGACATGAGTTTAGGCACATTCCAGGGGGTGGTAAAGGACAGGGAAGCCTGGTGTGCTGCAGTCCATGAGGCCGCAGAGTCAGACACAACTGAGCGACTGAACAACAGACAAGGCTTTAAGGATCTCTGATGGCCAAAAACCCTGCTAGTTTGGATTATCCAAGGCTTTGGGAAAGAAATATGGGAGAGGACAAGAAAATTATTAATGGCCTAAAGCAAAAGATTTCAGCTAAATGCCACTGCACATTTGTTCTTTGGGACCCCAGCACCAGCTTAGAATTCAAGCATAGAGGTCATAGACCCAAAGAGCTGTCAGTATACACCTTAGGTCATGAGCTCCCCTAGCCTGACAGTCGGAAAATAGTCACAACTATAACCACTCCATCTAAAACCAGCTCCATTTCCCCATCTCTCCAGTACCTCCTACAGACTTAAAAGTTGCCACTTTCCTTTGAAAAAACTATTGCTAAGATATGCCCTCGAAATTCACAATGAACTAAGTGAGGAGGTGCTATCAATTCTGGCTGATTTATTAATCAACTAAGGAAATTATATATATAACATATAATAATATATTATTACACAATAGAAAATTTCTTTAAGCGAAGGTGGTCGTATATACCCCAACATTTATTTGTTCCAGGCTTCTGAAACAAATAATGACTTGAAAGACCTTTATGTTTTTTTCTTAGGAAACTGGTGAAGTTATTGGATTGGGCTGGGAAGATGCCTTCTCCAAAAACTGAAATTTATATTGAAACTATCTCTGGAAATACAAAGTCCTTGAGAGTATACCATTACATAATTTTCTGCCTTCATTGCCGGCATGTAAACAATGAGTTATTGATGTTCTATGAATCTCCCTGCTGCTGCTAAGTTGCTTCAGTCGTGTCCGACTCTGTGCGACCCCATAGATGGCAGCTCACCAGGATCCCCAGTCCCTGGGATTCTCCAGGCAAGAACACTGGAGTGGGTTGCCATTTCCTTCTCCAATGCATGAAAGTGAAAAGTGAAAGTGAAGTCGCTCAGTCACGTCCAACTCTTAGCAACCCCATGGACTTCAACATACCAGGCTCCTCCGTCCATGGGATTTTCCAGGCAAGAGTACTGGAGTACTGGGGTGCCATTGCCTTCTCCCTAGCCTCTGACAATTTTGCACTCTATCACATCCTAAGTTTAGCAAAGTAGGTAGAGCCACCTCCCTGGAATTTATAGGTCCTTCATGAATGAAGAGCAGCTACAGTAGGAAGGATGACCTACTCCAGTGCCCACGACCCGCCTTCCTGACCTGATCTTGTTCTTTCTCCTGGGGACGTACACAGAGAACTGGAATCACTGGGCTGGGTGCACAAAGACTGCAGTACTGGGGGAGGGGCTAGCACAGGGGGATGGGTAGGGATCAGGCTGAGAGCTGACGGCAGAGCAGGGGATTCTCTCAAATGCTGAGGATGTGGCGGAGGGAGCCTGCAGCCTGTTTCACTTCATGACAGTTCACCCACAGATATTCATCACTTCCTGTATTCCAACCTCAGACTCGGCACACAATGGACATTTTGCCACATACGTACCACGTGGCTCAGACATGTGGCTTCCCTGATGGCTCAGACAGGAAAGAGTCCACCATGCAATGCAGGAGACCTGGGTTTGATCCATGAGAGGCGTCTTTGTCAGGGCTACACATCATAAGCACACAGACCAGGAACAGGAAGCCCCCGAGTCAGAAGCCCTTGACAGTGAGCTTCTTAGAATGCTCGGTCCTCCCCTTGGGTCATCCCTTGAGCGGTGCATGGGAGCACCTGTGTCCCACATCCTAGTGCTGCCCTTGGCTTTTCCTTCACTCTGGTCTGGGTCACCTCATGAGGAGGACAACTTACAGCTCAGTAGTGCATTCCTGAGTTTCTCTTATTTATTTAGTCCTCAAACACAAAAGCCCGGATCCAGGGACGGCACTATAAACCTCCTTAAACCCAAAAATAAAACTTGATATTTCCATAAGGCCACAAAGAAAAAGCATTGGGTCTGACTTAGCTATTCCCCTGAGTTCTCTCCAGAAGTCAGGGGTAAGGAAAGCTATATTTCCCAGCATGGACACAGCATACACCTTTATGACTGAAAGAGGATGTTTTTATTTGCACTGCATTATACTCATAAATTCCATCCACTCAGCAAGTCAAATTATTGCTGGCCTCCAAAATACATTAAGTTTGGGTTTAAATCAGTCACTTTTGAAGATATACTGCAGCCCACTTCCTAGCCATATTTGTAATATATTCACCCTGCAAATGTTCTTTAAAATGCATTGTTTGTGGAGTTGTCTTCCTTCAGTCAGCCATGTGAAGATATAAGGAATACAAGCTCTAATTGGCAGTTTCTTTGTGTGTGCGATTGCTCTTGATCCCTGCTCATGGAGCTAATGGCTGCCAAACTGCTTTCGTGCTATGAAGAGAAAGAGCTAGCTGAATCTGAATCAAATTAGAATTAGTGGTATGATAGTAAACAGCAATGGAAAAATATGGAGCCCTGAGCAGTTTATGTTAGATTTTGGTAACAGCAGACAAGCTTTTCCAGAAAAGACTGGGAAGGGGAAAGCCAAGGAGTTATTTGGAATGCTTAATGGTGTGTGACAAGATTAAGGTATGCTTAATGGCGATGCTCCAAGTTTCCTTTCTTTACCTAGAATTACTATTTTACCACATTTGACTTCCTCATCAATTGTTATTCAAATAATTCCAACACAATGAACTGATTCAGAGAGTACAAAAGCCAGATCGATGATCATTTTAAGAGGCGGAGTAAGAGAGATATAAGGTTTCCATGGTTCTCTTGGGGAAGAAGACCTGTTTTCTCTGAACTTTGTCGAGTTGATCTATGCTTGAAGGGGTGGAGATGGGCTCCATGAATGGGGGGGGGGCGGGGTTAGGGTGGAGGGGTGAAGAGGGGGCACCTAGAGATGCTCAGTGCTTCTCTGAGCTGAGTAAGGACCTTGGAGCTTTCAAGCCTGGGAGAAGCAGCACATTTGGATAGTTTTGCCCCTGCCCCTCTTGTTTATGCCACCTTATTTCAAAAGACTGGTTTTTAAAGATAAAACCTGCTAACTCCTCACCAAGAAGGCAGACACGACACACATTATCCACGTCGAAGGTAGCATCTTTAAAATAATATAGCATGGAGGGTTCTTTGTCTTTCTCAGAAATCAAGCACATATGTTTTTCCTTTTCAAGGTTATTTGTGAAGCAATTTCCCGTCTAGGTACACAAGCCATAATTAATATCTGGCCAAGATTAAGATGTGTATTTCCCATAACCCAAATGCCAGGACCAATTGATATGTATAATATTCCACATTACCTGATAATCAAAATATTTCACATAGGTTTAGGGACTGCTATATGTAATCTAAAGATATAATAATACAAATAACAATCACCATTTTTGATAACTTACAAGCCAAGGTCCTTGCTGGGTACTTTCTTATCTCCCTCGTACAGCCTATCTACTTTATGATAGGTATTATTTCCATTTTGCCACTGAGGAGACTGAGGATCAGAGAGGTTAAACAGCTGGCTAGAAATCACAGAGCTAGGAAGAAGCAGAGCTAGAATTTAACCTTGGGTATTACTCACTCTAGAGCTACTTCAATCACTCCCCATGTCTTTCACCGTGATTATTGTACACTGGGGACCAGGGGCTTGCTGGAGCCACTTGCGTCACCTTGGAAAAGCTAATTCTTAAATTTTCAAGAAGTCTGTGAGCTGGTTGTTGTCATGTTGGTGGCTTAAAATTGGCCACAGAGGGAGTATTTACACAACGGAAGTAGGCAAACCGAACAAATAAGGGCTTTTTTTAAGGGAATGAGAGCATGAGTTTTTAAATATTTACCAACATGGCACAGCCAAGGAAGAACATTTCCAAGTACCATAGAATTATTTGGCCCTTTCTTCCCCTCCATATTGTTGTCTCCAAAACACATAATATGACCTAGTCAGCAATAAAGCAGGACTAATACCCTGAAGGCAATGGCACCCTACTCCAGTACTCTTGCCTGGAAAATCCCATGGATGGAGGAGCCTGGTAGGCTGCAGTCCATGGGGTTGCTAAGAGTCGGACACGGCTGAGCGACTTCACTTTCACTTTTCACCTTCATGCATTGGAGAAGGAAATGGCAACCCAATCCAGTGTTCTTGCCTGGAGAATCCCAGGGACGGGGGAGCCTGGTGGGCTGCCGTCTATGGGGTCACACAGAGTTGAACACGACTGAAGCAACTTAGCAGCAGCAGCAGCAGCAATACCCTGAAAAATGGTGCCAGTTTCTAGACCACGTATGTCCCTACGCAGTCTCAACATCAGGGCCCAGTCAGACCTGATTCTGCCAGTTCTCTTCAACTACTTTCTTCCCTCACCTCACCTGTGAAACCACAAGGGGATTGGCAGAGCAAATAGAAACATTTGGTACAGTTGTTTTGATGAAAAGTTCTGTCAGCCAAATTCAGTTCTTGGACTCAAAATTAATAACCCCAGCCTAAGGCACTGATTAGTTCTTTCTCAGCTCTTTCTTTCCATCAGATGACTATAGCGTAAATCCAAGGAAAGATACATTCTCAACACAGAGGGCATCCCTTTATGTCCACAACCTGATTTTCACCGGGGAGTCACGCTCATTGTTCTTTATTATGACACAGTTAACATTTATTGAGTGTTAATAGTGAGCTTATATATAACACAGGACCATGACTATACCTGGCTTCCTGGCAGATTGTGGGAACAGCATGTTTTTGATATCTTGGATGGCACTATGCTCACTATAATTTCCCAATGAAGTCAGTTGCTCTTAATTTCCTGAACATCTGTGCATCAAATTCATTAAATGGCTAATGAATCCAGACATAGAAGGTTCATAAAAATATTTATATCTGACATTAACAAAATGGCACCTCTGCTTTGTTCCTCTACGTGACACTCTTAAGACAATCGAGTTTTTGTCACTGGCTGGAACTTGGTAGAAGAAGGCAAATGACTGAAATCAGTCGTTTGCTTTGTTTCTTCCATGGAAAGAAAAGATAGAGAAGCCAGGGCTGAAAGTGGTTGGTGAATAAAGAACAAAGAAGACAGAAATAGGAGCCAGGGGTGCAAAGTCAGAAGATGTCCACATCCCATAGAGTCAAGTATGTGAAGATCCCAGAACACATGGATTGACGCTTCACTAGGGGTAGAGCATTGTGTGGGTGTAATCAGTGATTACACACGTGACCCCCCCCCATGCTCTACAACCACCAGCCAAGTCCGGGGTCTCCAGGCTAAGCCTCTACTTACAAAAAATTAATAATCATAATGCTCTATTCTTAGAACTTTAAGTATTCTGGCAAACACTTCAGAGACACTATTTGCATGAACACTGAGCTAACAGTCAAATGCTGGGGTTCTTCTCTGAACACTGACATTCCCTGACTAGGTAACCTCGCACCTGCAATTGGATTCCTCTGTTGCCTCAGGCTCTTCCACCCCCATGCACAATGGGTGTGTTGGAGGTTAGATTCCCAGCCCCTTCCAAATCTAAAAGTTTTAGGCTTGTTCTACGGAGGCAAGTAGAAGGCTGGCAATTAATGTTTGCCACTAGAACTTTAGCCCAAATTTTACAAACATTTCTCATTTTTAGTTTGCACACCCTAAGGGAAGGGCTTCATCAGAGCCTGGCAGGAGAAACCTGCAATTTCATATCCTCTCTGCAGACAGCTTTTCACTTCCCACTGGAAGTCAAGTTTGCAAAACAAAAGCAAATTTGATTGGGAAGAGAAAACCAGGAACTCAGAGATCTGTGAGCTCCAAAACATCTTTCCCTGGTTCACAGAGGAGCAATGCTTGCCAAAAGCATCGAGTTAGGTGGTGGGATTGGGCAGCACATCGCCTAATGCGGGGACCTGTAACCCTTAACACAGAAACAGGACCCACTAAAGGGCCTTATTTATCACCAGGACCACCCACGGCAGAAGGAGTTCAGGAGAAGTCTTCCAAATTTTATTTGCTTAAGCAAAACTATCTCAGGTTGAAAGTGTACCTGTGTTAATAATAAATGCTGGAGAGGGTGTCGAGAAAAGGCTTCCTACACTGTTAATGGAAATATAAATTGGTGTGGTCACTATGGAAAATAGTATAGAGGTTCCTTAAAAAACTAAAAATAGAGTTGCCATATGATCCTTCAATCCCATTCCCAGGCATATATCTGGAGAAAACTCCAATTCTAAAAGATACATACACTCCAATGTTCATAGCAGCATTATTCACAACTGCCAAGACATGAAAGCAACTTATGTGTCCATTGACAGATAAACGTATAAAGAAGATGTGGTACATATATACAATGGAATATTCCTCAGCCATAAAAAAGAATGAAATAGTGCGATTTGCAAAAACATGTATGTAAATAAAGATTCAGTTCCGTTCAGTTCAGTTCAGTTGCTCAGTCGTGTCCGACTCTTTGCGACCCCAATAAGTCAGAAAAAATATACCATATGATGTCACTTATGTGTGGAGTCTAAAAAAATAACACAAATGAACTTATTTACAAGGTAGAAGTAGACTCACAGATATAGAAAACAAATTTATGGTTATCAAAGGGGAAAAGGGAGAGTAAATTAAGAGTTTGGCTTTAACAGATACACTCTGTATAAAATAGATGAACAATAAGGTCCTATTGTATAGCACAGGGAACTATATTCAATATCTTGCAATAACCTATAATGGAAAAGAATCTAAAATTTACACACACACACACACACGCACACATATATATACAACTGAAGGGCTTCCCAGATTGCTCAGCAGTAAAGAATCTGCCTGCCAATGCAGGAGACACAGGTTCAATTCCTGGGTCAGGAAGATCCCCTTTCTTTGTGACTCTGAAAGTCACAAAGAAGGAAATGGCAACCAATTCCAGTATTCTTGGGAAATTCCATGGACAAAAGAGCCTAGTGGGCTACAGTCCATGAGATTGCAAAGAGTCAGACACAACTTAGTGACTAAACAACAAAAATATATGACTGAATCATTTTGCTGTAAACCCAAAACGAATACAATATTGTAAATCAATTATACTTCAATTAAAAAAAATATGCTGTGCTTATATGCTGATTAATTCTGTTAAGTACTGAACTCTCAGAAAATGTTCCTCACTTATTTTTTATCTTAAGTTATAAAATGGTGAAAGAACTTAAACAGAGAAAGAAAAAGTATATAAGGAGGAGTGAGACTCAGAACGCCTGGGGGCACATTTGCAGCTTGTGACTCACCCACAGTGTCAGTGCCTGGAAGGGCCCCCAATACCTTGCACCAGCCCTTCTCCCACACAACTCCGCCTCCACCTATGCTCTTCACTCCTTGAAACTAACTCACCCCAAGGAGTCACCTCCTCGTTCTCAACTTCTCCAAAGCAATCCATTTTATAATCAAGTACTGCTTTGTGATACTGCTTTTCACAGTTTATTGTTCTGATTTGATTATAAATTCCTTAAGAGAAAGCTTTGTGTCGTTCACTCCAGAGTGTTCCCACAAGACCCTGGTAAGTTGCTCTAGTCGGCTCTGTACCTGTTTTTTCATTTGTAGAATGGGGGATAATGATGGTACTTACTTTACAGACCTATTGTGAAGAGAAAGGGAGACTGTGAGGAGGAAATTATGACTGATTCAATCATTGTTGGATAACATATTTTATTAGTATTATCAATATTCCATTAGGGCAAAAGGAAAAATACAGTGCTAGAAATGAGTAAAACTGAAACCTCATTCCACTTCTATCAAAGAGTAGCTTTGTGACTTTCAGAGTCAATTAAATTATCCAAACCTCAAATCTTTCACTCGGAAAAATCAGAAATGCTGATTTGGCATTTCTGTTGGCACTCCCTGCCAACATCCCATTGCTATGAAGATCAAATAAATACTTTGAAGGTGTTTTACACATGTACAATTTATTGTTACTCAGTAAATATTATTTGATTTGAGAGTTATGTTGTCCTTACTTTATCACTCAAACAGCTTATTTTCACCCCTTTGAGGCTGACAGGGCACCAGTCTAGCACCTCACAGGCTCAGAGCAGAAAATGGGGAACTCTGGATCCTCTGAATTCCCAACAACTAGTTTTGTGTTGCATGATTCTCAGCATCTTGGCCTCCTAAGTTCATAGCCCAGGCTTCTCAGTGTTTACTTTAAATGGATACTTCTATAACATCAGAACAACTGAAATAAAAACGTAAAATGTCTGCCAGCTATAACCTGTCATTTCGTTAAAAACAAGTAACACATAGTTCTAAACAGCCAGTTGATCAACTCTTGCTTGATTGTTTACACCTGTACACTCACTTAAACGAGAATCCTAAGAGGACCAGAAAGCTCCGTGAGCCCCAGGGATGGGCCAGGGTGCCTCCCTTGGGGACAAAAACCTCCTCCAGCCTGGGCACAGAGGAGCCTCAGCACAGACACAGAACAAGGTTCCTAGCCTATGCCTAGACAAGGCCGTCAGTTTCAGGAAAAGCCAAATGCATCACTGCTTCCCTGGCAGCTCAGATGGTAAAGAATCTGCCTGCAATGAGGAGACCTGGGTTCAATCCCTGGGCTGGGAAGAACCCCTGGAAAAGGGAATGGCTACCCACTCCAGTATTCTGCCTGCAGAGTTCCATGGACTGTATAGTCCATGGGGTTGCAAAGAGTCAGACACAACCAAGAGACTTTAACTTTCACTTTCACTTCACTAAACGTATCACAGTTTAAAATTTCACAATTTGATTTCTTAACTTCTTATGGTCTAAACTTACTCCTTTACCTGCAAACCATAAATATGACCATTCTTTCCTTTCCAACCTCATGTTATTAGGTGTTAGATGCCAGAGGTCATCTAAGTTATAGTAGCAACACACCAAATATTCATTTATTTATCAAATAATTATTTAACATGACTATGTACAAGGGACACACAAGATGAATGACAACCTTTTTTTAAAAAAGAGAAAGTATTATTCAAGTAACAACATATGGTTAAAATACTTAGAATTTAGTGTTCTTATCCATTCTTTAAAGACAATGAAAGGTGAAAGATTATTTGAGAAAAGTATTTGATATTCTGAAATGCTCACCTTCATTGCTTCCTGTTTCACTGTACAAGTGCATTTTTACCAGGTATAACAAAACAACCCAATAAAAAGGTAAAGTATGGTTGAAGTATACAGGCTTTATGATATTTCTTGAAATTACTCTGCCTTTATAGAGGATGATATTCATGCTAGCAACAGCTATAAAAATATGGAAATGTAAAAGAAGAGAGATTAAATATGGGATTTATCTATAAGCCCTGGTACATTAAACCCTTAACATACTTGAAATATGATAACAACCTAGACCCTCAATATCAGGATCATAAAGGAAATTGTAACGGTGACCCGTGTCTTCTCTTCCAAGATTTTAATTTTTGTTGTTTTAAAGGTGTTTTACATATATACTCAACTTGTACAATCACAGACATTTGTCAGTTTAACCAACAGGATTGAAACCATTTGACATTTGTGTTGTCAGGTTTTCCATCTTGATCTGACAGGCAACAAGTAGAAACCGGTCCTTGGTTTCCCTTTGCAGAAAATGGGAGTCTCCCTTCCCACAAAATGAGAGTCTAGGCTACGCCACCAGGGTAGACATGGTGGCAGCAATCACCGCCATGGGAACAGGCAGGATGCCCAGTTCCAAATCCTCTGCCCATGAAACACGCCATACCTGTGCATCAAAGTGGGGTCAGTCTTGAGTCTGCAAGCTACTGGGAAGCAAGGCTGTCATCCCTCCACCTGCTACCTGTAAGGGCCTCCCAACCAAAGAACCAGCTGACACATTAGAGTGGGAGGAAAAGGCAAGTTCACCCGCATATACTGTATCTGAACGATTGAGAACACGATCATCAGGGTCTACCAAGATCTTGATGAATAAAACCAGATGAAAAAAACCTTGGGGAGGCAACAACAGAATGAACATAATGCCTGTATTAAGTAGACCTGAGGGAATGGCTGTAAAATAAGGTTTTAATCCAGGCTTGGGAAGAAGAGGAAGCAAGAAGTGATAACAAAGAGAAGTCATGGACATCAGGGGACAGCTGGAGAGTAAAAGCAACCTGGCAATTAATTTTTAAAATAAAAAGACGCCAAGGAAATTCAATTTAAAATGACATCTGGCTAATAGCTGTGATATAGTCTTTTACACACATACACACACACACACATTCACTAAAAGGCAAATATTTACATTGCCACCAAAAATTGAGATTGACAGTCAACTCCTTACCACTAACTGTAAGGTCAATGAACCTGGATATTTAAAGGCAATTAGTGGCCCACCTGTGCTTGCTACCAGATTTAGAGAAAACCCACGTGTCTGAATGAGAAAGGCCCATTATACCTTCCCCACTGTCTGCCACCTGGCTCATTAAATCAGACAACCATCCTTCTACTATGCAAGAGCTCTAAAAGCTGGAGTGTTATTTTCTTTCCATATCCAACCCCTCAGCCACAGCTCTGGTCAAGAAAACAGTGAAGGCAGTGAACCGGAAAGAACTGGTCAGCAAGAGGGAATGGGAGGAGGGGCTCATTCAAACCAGGAAGGTGTCCCCGTGAAGAAAGTACATACGAGAGAAGAGAGAACAAAAACCTCTGGCTGCCATTCATACTGAATATTACAGACTTCACATCAGAAAGAAATGTAATGGAAGTATGACAAGAGCTAACACTGGGTGGGCATTAATGGAATGAAAGCAAGTCAAACACCAGAAATCGAGCAATCAACTTGCACTCTGGATAGAGCTCTGGAAAGGGAATTGAACTCATTTTTGAGTGAACATAAAATAGAACCCGCTAGAAACACCAAGTCTGGATAGATCTTTTGTGTTAAGAAAAATGACAAGAAGAATAACTAACAGATGTATTTTGATAAATAACAAAGAGATAGAGATAGAGACTATTGTCCTAAGACTTAGAGGGAATGCAAACCTCTGAAAACAATTTACCACAGGAATTGAAAGACATTTTCAGAGTAAGTTCATCTTCAGTAGAACTCAAGAAATAATGCCCTTTATGGGACAGGAGTAGATATCCATGAGAAGAGACGAGGTCACAAGAGACAGCAATGTGAGATATAAAGAATATGTGTAAATAAAAGAGGATTGCTATTATTTTAAATCAAGTATACTTCAATTAAAATAATTCATAATTTTAAAAGAACTCTTAAAACTCAATAACAACAACAACTTGAATAGACATTTCTCCAGAGAAGATATATAATTGGCCAAGAAGCATATGAAACGATGTTCAACATCACTAATCATCAGGGAAATGCAAAGCAGAACCTCACTGCAATATCACCTCATATCGATTAGGATGGCCTCAATCAAAAAAGCAGAAAATGACAAACGTTAGTGAGGATTCGGAGAGCCTGGAACATTTACACGCTGTTGGTGGGAATATAAAATAATACAGCCACTATGGAAAACAGTATGGAGGCTCCTCAAAAAATTAAAAACGGAACAACTGTATGACCTAAAAGTCTCAATACTGGTTATATATATATTTAGAAGAACTTAAAATAGGATCTTGAAGCAATATTTGTACACCCATGCTCATAGCAGCACTATTTGCAGTAGCCAAGAGGTGAAAGCAACCCAAATGTCCGTGGACAGACAAACAGATGAACAAAACGTGGTGTATATGTGTACTGGACTACTATGCAGCCTTAAAATGAAGGAAATCCTATCTAATGCTACAACATGGATGAAGCTTGAGGATATTGAGGGAAATAAGTCAATCACAAAAAGACAAATACTGAATGATTCTGCTTATCTGAGGTCTCTAAAGTAATCAAACTCTTAGAAGGAGAAAGTAGAATGGTGGTTGCCAGGGCGTTGGGGAAGTGAAAAACAAGGAGTTGTTCAATAGGTAGAGAGTTTCAGTCATGCGAGATGAAAAAGTTCTCCAGATCTGTGTTACAATAGTGTGCATACAGTTAATAATACTGTACTGCGCACTTAAAATTTTTAATCTTATGGATTTTCTTAACCACCACCACAACAAATTTTGATGGCCCTAAAGCATAGCAGATTTGAAAATACAAATTTTTTATGTACCAAACAGCAGAGCAGGAGTTAATAAGTGATGCCCATATATCAGACCATAAAAGGCAAAAATTAATTCCCAAAGCAGAAATTCTACATGTTTCTAACCATGAAACAATCAAAACAAAAACTATTATCACATATTTAAACAAAAAAATCATAAATAAGCAAAACCAATAACTTTGAATTTTTGGAAAACACTCTTCTATACTAAGTTACAAGGTATATCAAATGCTTCATTATAGACTAGATTATAAATAGCATAACTAAGAAATAACAGGACTAAAAATACTAATAAAAATTGTGGGATGTGGCCAGAATTCTAATCAAGAATGAATTCATATTGTCTAATAAATTTTTAAATCAAGCATAAAAATAGGTAATATGATAAACTGGTTAATCTGATAATTGATAAAAATAAGTTGAAAATAAAATGATAATGATAAAGATGTTTGAGCACTGATCATGAGTCAGGTACTGAACCAAATACCTTATACAATTATCTTGTTGAACTCTCACTTTATTCCGGAGAGATAGGTATTATTAATTGTATTTTATAAATTAAAAAATTAAGATTTCAGCACATTAAGTAATTTGCTCAAGATCACAGAGTCAATAAATGACAAAAATCAAGATTTATTCCAGGTTTATCTGACTCCAAAGTCTTTGCCTTTAATCACTGCTATTATAGGATTAGAAAACAACAAAGAGTCTAAATGATAAATACAAACAAAATCTGGCTCTTTGGAAAAAACCTGGCAAACCTAATATAGAAAACAGATAAAAAGAAAAAACAAAAAGCATTTCAGTAAGAAGAAATAGAGTATATCAGATACATTATAATTTTAAATGAATTATTCTTTATGTTAATAAATTTATAAATATTGATAAACTGGTCTATTTCATAATAATATATAAATCATTGATTGTGTAGAGAAAGAAGTAGATAATCTGAACAAATACTAATAGCTGTGGGGAAAATGGAAAATTATCAAAGGTACAATGGTTAGAGTGATTTACCAGTGAATTTTTTTAAGTTTCAAACAAGAATAATCTTTAAAACTCAGATATAGAAACAAAATGAACAAATGTCACATTTTATCAAGACACAAAGAAAGATGTGAACAAATGTTCCTAAATAGGAAAACTCAATTTTATAAAGATGTTAAAAAAATTTCTTCTAAAATTAATTTGAGGATCTAACTCGATCTTCATGGGGATAATTTTCAAAATTCAGCAAAATATTTCTAATGTTTAGCAAACAAAAAAAAGGAATAAGCAAATTTTTGGAAGATTAAATGAGTAATGAAGTGATTAAAATGTCCTATAAAGTTTGCACAATTAAACTATAAAATAAACTGTAAAAAACTGCTACAAAAATCACTGGGTAGATTGATGGAATGGAATAAACACCTAGAAACACACATGATATCTAAAGGAATTAGCATGTTAAAAAGGTTCCAATATAATCAGAAGGATAGCTACAAAGGACAGAGGGTGGACAGGAATTAGATCCTTTGCTTACACAACACACATGCACACACAGTTTAAAGACATAAACGTAAAACTGAAGAAATTAAAAATTACTTCAAAACCTTTGAAAGTAGATGAATACATAATGTAAGGATTAGGGGAAGGTTTTCCAGGCATAGACATGATGGAAAATATCAAAAAGGTAAAAAGCCAATAGGCTTGACTGCATCAAAACAGTTAAATGTCTCTACTTCAAAGAGAAATATAAATAAGGTTTAAAAGCAAGCAAAGTGGTAAAATATTTTTTGTTATGTGACAGACAATAGGTTGATACACTTTGTGTATAAAAAGCTCACACAGCTGTTTCTATAGTTTAGGTGCCCACTTCCAACACCCCTCTAATTTGGAGGAAATTCCCCTATGGACAGGCTGCCATCCTTGCCCACTGGCCAATGGTAGGAAGCCATGTGATCTAAACACAGCCAATCATATGCTGCTGCTGCTGCTGCTAAGCCGCTTCAGTTGTGTCTGACTCTGTGCGACCCCACCAGGCTCTGTCGTCCCTGGGATTCTCCAGGCAAGAACACTGGAGTGGGTTGCCATTTCCTTCTCCAATGTAGAAAAGTGAAAAGTGAAAGTGAAGTCACTCAGTTGTGTCCCACTCTTAACGACCCTATGGATTGCAGCCCACCAGGCTCCTCCATCCATGGGATTTTCCAGGCAAGAGTACTGGAGTGGGGTGCCATTGCCTTCTCCAAATCATATGCTGAGCCTTCCCCTTTTTGAAGGTGAGACAGAAACATAGAATCTACTAGAGATTATTCACAGATGCTGTAGTGGAATTCAAAGGCCAGAGGATTCGTTGTCACATAACCATGGTGCCAGTGGTCATGGTGCCAACCATTGTCCAGTTACAGCCCGTGGTAGCTGTGATGACTTAATTGTTCTTGTGGCAGAATGTCAGTTGTTCCTGGTCTCTCTTTGGCTACTGCCCAAGCCTGTTTCTCAGCCTTCCTCTCAGTTCTGTGAGCTACTCAACACCCTTAGCAGCCAATTCTTCTTAAGTGGTATCTTCTAAAGTTAACTGAAAGTTCCTGCCATTTGTAACCAAGAATCCTGGCTAGTACACCTCTCTAAATAAATGGTCAAAGACACAAAATGGAAAGTCACAGAGAAAGAAACACAAATTCTTAATGTTTTTAAAGTATTCAATCTTACTATATCAAATAAATTATTTCTAGAAAATGAAAACCATAAATTGGGGTTAAAATTGAAATGCTTCTTTATTAATGATAATACTTTGAATTAGCAAACACATGGAAAATGATAGGTGCACAAATTTATATGGTCTTTTAAGAAAGAAATTTGATTATATACACCAAAAACCTTCAAGATGTCCATAACTTTGTTTTAGATAAAACAATTATTTTTCCCTAAGGATTTAAAAAAATTCATTCGTTCGTTCATTTTTGGCTCTGCTGGGTCTTCATTGGTGGGCACAGGTTCTCTCTAGTTGTGGTGAGTGGGGGCCGCTCTCTAGTTGTGGGGCACAGTCTACTCATTGCAGTGGCTTCTTTTGTCACAGAGCACGGGGCTCTAGGCACACAGGCTAAATAGTTGTTTCTAGTTGGCTCTAGAGTGTGGGCTCCATAGTCGTGGGGCACAGGCTTAGTTGCTCCAAGGCAAGCAGGATCTTCCCAGACCAGGGAATCAAACCCCTGTCCCCTGCATTGGTAGGCAGACTCTTAACCACTGAAGATGTCCATAACTTTTGGATGTATCAATTCTTATTCTAGGAATTTATCATAAAAAATATTTATGCAAAGATTTACATATAAAAACATTAACTCTAGCTTTGCTTTTTTAAGGTTAAAAAGTTTAAGCAAAAATTTGTTCAATAATGTGAAAATGAAAATGGTTAAGAACATAAAGTAGAAGTGTTCTCAATGTGCTTCTACTTGCCTGAATGGTCAGTAGTCTATTGATTATTGTCACTTATTAGGACTCTGTTAAACACACTGAGTATTCCTCATTCATAAACCCGTGTACTTTCCCTCCCCACAATTAGGTGGACATTTACCAAGAGTGGGATGCATTTGTGCCTAGGCCTTTGCACAGACTTGGAACCTGCTATTGTTGTTATGAATGCAAAAGAAAGACAATAGCTATTTCCATGAAAGTTGAGTGCTTTGCAAAACTTAGCTAAAAGCAGATTGCTAAAAAAGAAAAGAAAAAAGGAAGGAAAGGAAGTTACTGTTACAGACAACAGAGGAAAATCAACAAAATCTAGAGCAGTCATTCTCAAGATTTTTGGTCCATTTATACTCTTTTGCAAGGAACCTAGAATGTTAGGTCCATGAATCAAGGCAAATTGTAAGAGGTCAAACAGGAGATGACGAGAGTGAACATTGACATTTTAGGAATCAGCAAACTAAAATGGACTGGAATGGGTGAATTTAACTCACGTGACCATTATATCTACTACTGTGGGCAAGAAACCGTTAGAAGAAATGGAGTAGCTATCTTAGTCAACAAGAGTCCGAAATGCAGTACTTGGATGCAATCTCAAAAATGACAGAATGATCTCTGTTCATTTCCAAGGCAAACCACTCAATATCACAGTAATCCAAGTCTATCTCCCAACCAATAATGCTGAAGAAGCTGAAGTGGAACGGTTCTATGAAGACCTATAAGACATTCTAGAACTAACACCCAAAAAACATTTCCTTTTCATTATAGGGGACTGGAATGCAAAAGTAGGAAGTCAAGAACTACTTGGAATAACAGGCAAATTTGGCCCTGGAATACAGAATGAAGCAGGGCAAAGGCTAATAGTTGTGCCAAGAGAACTCACTGTTCATAGCAGACACTCTCTTCCAGCAAAACAAGAAAAGACTCTACATATGGACATAACCAGATGGTCAATACTGAAATCAGATTGATTATATTCTTTGGAGCCAAAAATGGAGAAGCTCTATACAGTCAGCAAAAACAAGACCAGGAGCTGACTGGGGCTTAGATCATGAACTTCTTATTGTCAAATTCAGACTTAAATTGAAGAAAGTAGGGAAAACCACTAGGCCATTCAGGTATGACCTCAATCAAATCTCTTACAATTATACAGTGGAAGTGACAAATAGATTCAAGGGATTAGATCTGATAGACAGAGTGCCTGAAGAACTATGGACGAAGGTTTGTGACACTGCACAGGAGACATTGATCAACATCATCCCCAAGAAAAAGAAATGCAAAACGGCAAAATGGTTGTCTAAGGAGGTCTTATGAATAGCTGAGAAAAGAAGAGAAGTGAAAGGCAAAGGAGAAAAGGAAAGATATACTCATTTGAATGCAAAGTTTCAAAGACCGAGAGGGATGGTATGGGGAGGGAGGAGGGAGGAGGGTTTAGGATGGGGAACATATGTATACCTGTGGCAGATTCATTTTGATATATGGCAAAAACAATAAAATATTGTAAAGTTAAATAAAATTAAATTAAAAAAAAAGAAAAGCAAGGAGAGATAAGAAAACCTTCCTCTGTCATCAACGCAAAGAAATAGAGGAAAACAATAGAATGGGAAAGACTAGAGATCTGTTCAAGAAAATTAGAGACACCAAGAGAACTTTTCATGCAAAGATGGGCTCAACGAAGGACAGAAATGGTATGGACCTAACAGAAACAGAAGATATTAAGAAGAGGTGGCAAGAATACACAGAAGAACTATACAAAAAAGATCTTCATGACCCAGATAATCACGATGGTGTGCTCACTCACCTAGAGCCAGACATCCTGGAATGTGAAGTCAAGTGGGCCTTAGGAAGCATCACTATGAACAAACTAGTGGAGGTGATGGAATTCCATTTGA
>NW_011495022.1:3982984-3983981 GCF_000754665.1 Bison bison bison | reverse complement strand
TGGACCTAACAGAAACAGAAGATATTAAGAAGAGGTGGCAAGAATACACAGAAGAACTATACAAAAAAGATCTTCATGACCCAGATAATCACGATGGTGTGCTCACTCACCTAGAGCCAGACATCCTGGAATGTGAAGTCAAGTGGGCCTTAGGAAGCATCACTATGAACAAACTAGTGGAGGTGATGGAATTCCATTTGAGCTATTTCAAATCCTGAAAGATGATGCTGTGAAAGTGCTGCACTCAATATGCCAGCAAATTTGGAAAATTCTGCAATGGCCACAGGACCGGAAAGGGTCAGTTTTCATTCCAATTCCAAAGAAAGGCAATGCCAAAGGATGCTCAACTTACCGTACAATTGCGCTTATCTCACACGCTAGCAACATAATGCTCAAAATTCTCCAAGCCAGGCTTCAACAGTATGTGAACTGTGAACTTCCAGATGTTCAAACTGGATTTAGAAAAGGCAGAGGAACCAGAGATCAAATTGCCAACATCAGTTGGATCATCGAAAAAGCAAGAGAGTTCCAGATAAACACCTACTGCTTTATTGACTATGCCAAAGCCTTTGACTGTGTGGATCACAACAAACTGTGGAATATTCTGAAAGAGATGGAAATACCAGACCACCTGACCGTCCTCCCGAGAAATCTGTATGCAGGTCAAAAAGCAACAGTTAGAACTGGACATGGAACGACGGACTGGTTCCAAATCAGGAAAGAAATGTATCATGGCTCTATATTGTCATCCTGCTATTTAACTTATATGCAGAGTACATCATGAGATATGCTGTACTGGATGAAGCACAAGCTGGAATCAAGTTTGCTGGGAGAAATATCAATAACATCAGATATGCTGATGACACTACCCTTATGGCAGAAAGCTAAGAAGAACTAAAGAGCCTCTTGATGAAAGTGGAAGAGGAGAGTGAAAAGTTGGCTTAAAACTCAACATTCCAAAAACTAAGATCATGGCATCTGGTCCTATCACTTCATG
>NW_011495022.1:3981744-3982884 GCF_000754665.1 Bison bison bison | reverse complement strand
AAGCTGAAACTCCAATACTTTGGCCACCTGATGCGAAGAACTGACTCATTGGAAAAGACCCTGATGCTGGGAAAGATTGAAGGCCAGAGGAAAAGGGGACAACAGAGGATAAGATGGTTGGATGGCATCACAGACTCAGTGGACATGAGTGTGAGTAAACTCCGGGAGTTGGTGATGAACAGGGAGGCCTGTCATGCTGCAGTCCATGGGGTCGCAAAGAGTCAGACACAACTGAGTGACTGGACTGAACTGAACTTACACTGTTAAAAATGATTGAGAACCTTAAACAGCTTCTCTTTGTGGAAATATCTATGGACATTTGCCATATTAAAAATTAATGAATTATTAACTTCTAATTCATTTTAAAAATAACAATAATAAATCCACTGAAAGTGAAAGTCACTTAGTTGTGTCCAACTCTTTGCGACTATACGGTCCATGGAATTCTCCAGGCCAGAATACTGGAGTAGGTAGCCTTTCCCTTCTCCAGGGGATTTTCCCAACCCGGGGATTCAACCCAGCTCTCCCGCATTGCAGGTGGATTTTTACCAGCTGAGCCACAAGGAAAGCCCAAGAAAACCAGAGTGGGTAGCCTTTCCCTTTGCCTGCACATCTTCCTGACCTAGGAATTGAACCAGGGTCTCCTGCATTGCTGGTGGACTCTTTACCAAGTGAGCTATCAGGGAAGCCAATAATAAATCCATTCAGTTTAGTTCAGTTCAGTCACTCAGTTGTGTCCGACTCTTTGCAACCCCATAAATTGCAGCACGCCAGGCCTGCCTGTCCATCACCAACTCCCGGAGTTCACCCAAACTCACGTCCATCGAGTCAGTGATGCCATCCAGCCATCTCATCCTCTGTCGTCCCCTTCTCCTCCTGCACCCAATCCCTCCCAGCACCTTTTCCAATGAGTCAACTCTTTGCATGAGGTGGCCAAAGTATTGGCGTTTAAGCTTTAGCATCATTCCTTCCAAAGAACACCCAGGACTGATCTCCTTTAGAATGGACTGGTTGGATCTCCTTGCAGTCCAAGGGACACTCAAGAGTCTTCTCCAACACCACAGTTCAAAAGCGTCAATTCTTCGGAGCTCAGCTTTCTTCACAGTCCAACTCTCACATCCATACATGACCACAGGAAAA
>NW_011495022.1:3981309-3981644 GCF_000754665.1 Bison bison bison | reverse complement strand
GGGGTGGGGCGGGGCTCCAAAATCACTGCAGACATTAACTACAGCCATGAAATTAAAGGACGCTTGCTCCTTGGAAGAAAAGCAATAACAAACCTAGACAACATACTAAAAAGCAGAGACATTACTTTGCCAACAAAGGTCCATCTAGTCAAAGCTATGGTTTTTCCAGTAGTAATATATGGATGTGAGAGTTGGACTATAAAGAAAGCTGAGCACCAAAGAAATGATGCTTTTGAACTGTGGTGTTGGAGAAGACTCTTAAGAGTCCCTTGGACAGCAAGGAGATCCAACCAGTCCATCCTAAAGGAAATCAGTCCCAAATATTCACTGGAAGG
>NW_011495022.1:3977184-3981209 GCF_000754665.1 Bison bison bison | reverse complement strand
TCAATTCTTCGGAGCTCAGCTTTCTTCACAGTCCAACTCTCACATCCATACATGACCACAGGAAAAACCATAGCCTTGACTAGATGGATCTTTGTTGGCAAAGTAATGTCTCTGCTTTTGAATATGCTATCTAGGTTGGTCATAACTTTCCTTCCAAGGAGTAAGCGTCTTTTAATTTCATGGCTGCAGTCAACATCTGCAGTGATTTTGGAGCCCAAAAAATAAAGTCTGACACTATTTCCACTGTTTCCCCATCTATTTCCCATGAAGTGATGGGACCAGACGCCATGATCTTCGTTTTCTGAATGTTGAGTTTTAAGCCAAGCTTTTCACTCTCCTCTTTCACTTTCTTCAAGAGGCTTTTTAGTTCCTCTTCACTTTCTGCCATAAGGGTAGTGTCATCTGCATATCTGAGGTTATCATTACATGTTAAATTAATAACATAGTTTTATAATAAGTAAATACATTCCCGGAAATATTTAGAGTGGTGAAACTGTTATAAATTTCTAATACCTGGCATAATTGAAGGCAGTTAGCTATTCACATTGCTTCAGTTTTCAATCTACTGTGGTATATCAAGTCATGTTGCCTTTAGAAAACTTTGCTAAATACTCACAATCAGATGAGAGTGAGAGAGATAAAAACACCTTAGTGTTATAGGTCAATCATACTTCACATACAAACAAACAAACAAACTCATTAGAAAAAGAGATCAGATGTGTGGTTACCAAAGGCAGGGCTGGGAGAGGTGAGGGAGTTGGATGAAGGTAGTGAAAAGGTACAAACTTCCAGTTATAAGATAAGTAAGTACTAAGGATTTAATGTACAACATGATAAATATTGCTAACACTGCTGTAAGTTATATATGAAAGTTGTTAAGAGAATAAATATTAAGAATTCTCATCACAGGAAAAATATTTTTCTTTTGTTTTGTATCTATATGAAATGAAGCATGTTTACTCAACTTTAACATGTTAATCATTTCGTGATATATGTAAGTCAAATTATTATGCTGTACTTCTACAGAGTTGTATGTCAATTTTATCTCAGTAAAACTGGAAGGAAAATAAATAACAAAGCGGGGGGAGGGAAGAAGCATGTGCATTTTAAGAATAATTCCACATCATTTATTTTACTGCTCCCATCAGCTATTTCACTTTGGGCCACAGTTAGTTAAGCACTCATTATTTCACATAGGAGTCTGAAAGCATGTGGTTCCAAGGTTGATTAATCCAGCGACTAGAACACAGCAGGGCTCTGAGTTGGCATCCCTGAGGTGCTCTTAGCTTTCCCCTCAGTGTTCACAAGATGACAACCACAGCTCCAGGGAGCCGATGGCAGGAGATCTGGAGATTGGAGATGGCGAAGTTTTGCCTCATGCTTCTCTCTCCTTAGCAGGAGGAAACCCTTTAACAAAAGCCCTTAGCAGACTTCCCCTTGTCTGTCCGGCAGAACTGGATCACATAGCAACCCCTAGACTATTCACTGGCAAAAAGAATGAGACCGTTGGGACTGGCTTAGAACAATCATAGGCAGCTCAACGTTGGGGCTTACACGGATATCCAAGTTTATCCTCCAAGCCTAGAGAATGTGCACCTTCTCTGAACAAGTCCTTTCTATACATCTGAACAAAAGCAGAGTCATTTCAGCTAAGACAAAGAGGGGAAGTGTTTTGGCAGGAGATGACAACAGTGTCTGCCTCACTCACTTTAAACCAAATTTTTCAATTACTAACCAACAGCCTGAAAGAAAGTGAACGTGAAAGGTTCTCCATCAACTCTTTGTGACCCCACAGACTATACAGTCCATGGAATTCTCTAGGCCAGAATACCGGAGTGGGTAACCTTTCCCTTCTCCAGGGGATCTTCCAAACATAAGGATCAAACCCAGGTCTGCCACATTACAGGCAGATTTTTCACCAGTCTGAGTACACAGACTAAAAGGGTATATCCATAACCAGCTACTAAAATTATTCTTTAAAGCAGAACTGTTGCTGTTGTTCAGTTGTTCAGTCATGTCTGACTCTTTGCAACCCCACGGGCTGCAACACGCCAGGCTACCCTGTCCTTCACTATCTCACAGAGATTGCTCAAACTCATGTCCATTGAGTCAGTGATGCCATCCAACCATCTCACCCTCTGTCGTCCCTTTCTCCTCTTACATCCAGTCTTTCCCAGCATCAGGATCTTTTCTAATGAATCAGCTCTTCACATCAGGTGGCCAAAGTATTGTAACTTCAGCTTCAGCATCAGTCCTTCCAATGAATGTTCATGACCAGTCCTAACAATGAATATTTAAGACTGATTTCCTTTAGGATTGATTGGTTTGATCTCCTTGCAGTCCAAGGGACTCTCAAGAGTCTTCTCCAACACCACAGTTCAAAGCATCAATTGTTCTGTGCTCAGCTTTCTTTATAGTCCAACTCTCACATCCATACATGACCACTGGAAAAACCATAGCTTTGACTAGACGGACCTTTGTTGGCAAAGTAACGTCTCTGCTTTTTAGTATGCTGTCTAGGTTTGTCATTGCTTTTCTTCCAAAGAGCAAGTGTCTTTTAATTTCATGGCTGTAGCCAATGTCTGCAGTGATTTTGGAGCCAAAGAAAATAAAGACTGTCACTGTTTCCATTGTTTCTCCATCTATTTGCCATGAAGTGATGGGACCAGATGCCATGATCTTAGTTTTTTGACTGTTGAGTTTTAAGCCCAGCCTTTTCACTTTCCTCTTTCACCTTCATCAAGAGACTCTTTAGTTCCTCTTCGCTTTTGCCATTAGGGTGGTGTCATCTGCATATCTGATGTTATTGATATTTCTCCCAGCAATCTTGATTCCAGCTTGTGCTTCATCCAGCCTGGCATTTCACATGATGTACTCTGCATATAAGTTAAATAAGCAGGGTGACAATAACAGCCATGACATACTCCTTTTCCAATGTGGAACCAGTCTGTTGTTCCATGTCCAGTTCTAACTGTTGCTTCTTGACCTGCATACAGATTTCTCAGGAGGCAGGTCAGGTGGTCTGGTATTCCCATCTCTTTCAGAATTTTCCACAGTTTACTGTGATCTACACAGTCAAAGGCTTTAGCGTAGTCAATAAAGCAGAAGTAGGTGTTTTTTGGGAATTCTCTTGCTTTTTATATGATCCAACTGATGTTGGCAATTTGATCTCTGGTTCCTCCACCTTTTCTAAATCCAGTTTGAAAATCTGGAAATTCTCAGTTCACATACTGTTGAAGCCTAGCTTGGAGAATTTTGAGCAGAATACCATATTGTTTTTATCATGTAAAACCAATATATATATACATATACATATTGATGTAGATGTTTGCATACATATATTAATACTTTTTTAAAAACTGAAGATGCAATAATATGTGTTTGTTTTCTTTGGGTTTTTGAGTTGGTTTTAAGTTTCTTCCCTATAGCTTTTCATATTTTCTGAGTTTCTCAATGGACAACTCTCTTTAATAAACCGAAAAATTAAGCATTATTTTTAGTGATTTTGTGAAATTAAGTATTGACAATATATTTATACTTTTCATTTGCATATCAATTATAAGCAAATTATTTTATTTTCTTAACCTGTAAAATCAGGATAAGAATACTTCATATTTCCTAAGAAAATTGCAATCATTCATATAGAATACTAGCAATCAGACCCGATCAGAGCAGATCAGTCGCTCAGTTGTGTCCGACTCTTTGCAACCCCATGAATCGCAGCACGACAGGCCTCCCTGTCCATCACCAACTCCCGGAGTTCACCCAGACTCACGTCCATCGAGTCAGTGATGCCATCTAGCCATCTCATCCTCTGTCGTCCCCTTCTCCTCCTGCCCCCAATCCCTCCCAGCATCAGAGTCTTTTCCAATGAGTCAACTCTTTACATGAGGTGGCTGAAGTACTGGAATTTCAAGCTTTAGCATCATTCCTTCCAAAGAAATCCCAGGGCTGATCTCTGGTTGGATCTCCTTGCAGTCCAAGGGACTCTCAAGAGTCTTCTCCAACACCACAGTTCAAAAGCA
>NW_011495022.1:3960592-3976988 GCF_000754665.1 Bison bison bison | reverse complement strand
GATGAGTGCAATTGTGCAGTAGTTTGAGCATTCTTTGGCATTGCCTTTCTTTGGGACTGGAATGAAAACTGAGCTTTTCCAGTCCTGTGGCCACTGCTGAGTTTTCCAAATTTGCTGGCATATTGAGTGCAGCACTTTCACAGCATCATCTTTCAGGATTTGGAATAGCTCAACTGGAATTCCATCACCTCCACTAGCTTTGTTCATAGTGATGCTTTCTAAGGCCCACTTGACTTCACATTCCAGGATGTCTGGCTCTAGGTCAGTGATCACACCATCGTGATTATCTGGGTCGTGAAGATCCTTTTTGTACAGTCGTTCTGTGTATTCTTGCCATCTCTTCTTAATACTTCTGCTTCTGTTGGTATGGACCTAACATACCTAACAGACCATACCATTTCTGTCCTTTATCGAGCTCATAGTGCCTAGTAAATAATGAGAGTTTGTAAATGCATGCTGTTAGTGTTATTTCACATTTACTTGGTGACATAGGTAGGACAGGACTTACTATCTTCATTTTATATATTAGGCAACCGAGGCTAAGAGAAGTGCAATGCCTTCCCCAATATCATACTGCTTGCCAAGATTATTGTTCCTTTCAATTAAACTATCGCTACCATCACCCATGGTATAGATGAGAGACAAGAAAATTCTGTTCCTAATGCTTGAGAATGTTTCTCATAATAGATTTTAAAAATATACATATATTTTGTTGTTGTTGCTGTTGAGATATGATTAACATACCATAAACTCACCCTTTTGAAGTGAACAATTCAGTGATTTTGTAGTATATTAACAAGGTTGTGAAACTATCACCACCATTTAATTTCAAAATATTTTCAACGTTCCCTCCCTCCAAAAACAACAACAACAGCAACAAAACGCATGTCCATTAGCATTCACTCCCTATTCCGTTCTCCCACAAGGCCCTGGAAATCACTAATCTCTTTTCTGTTCCTATGTTAGTATTTGCCTATTCTGAGCATTTCCTATATACAGAAGCATAGAATACGTGGCCTTCTATATCTGACTTCCTTCAGTTAGCACAATGTTTTTAAGAGTCATTCACATTGTAGCATGTGTCAGCTCTTCATTCCTTTTTATGGCTAAATAATACTGCATTATATGGATATACCACATTTAAAAAATTCGTTTATCACTTATATATTAGATTTCTGGACACAGCCACTTGGCAATTTAACCAACTAAAACAAATAGCAAGTAAATCAGTAAAATTCAGTAAACCAGTAAAATGACTGAATAAAATGACCAGTAACCAAAAACAAATCAGTAAAATTCAGCTCATCTAGCTCATCCAAAACTTTTTTACTTTATTTGTTAAAAGATTAGAAATAAGAGTTTTTCACCTTTTGTTGGAATCATTTCTTGTTTGTTTTCTGTTTATTTACCAGATACCAAGAATATTTCAGTTGTTTCCAGAATTGTCTGTCCTTCAACTCACTTGCAAATCTTTCAGTCTAGATTCCTTCAGTCATAAACTACAAAATACACACATCTCTGATACTCAGGTAAGATGCCAATGTGAAGCCTAATCCCCCCAGCCCCCCACTAAGCCTGGGGCTCTTGAGCCTGTGCTTATTTTCTCCATACATAAATGGAGAAAATATTTCTCCTGAAAGAGATGACCTGTGTGCTCCTATGCAGTTCCAGGCGCCTATGACTCCGGTTCCCTGTCTGCATGTGTAGCCACCACAGTCTCCACCGCCACTCCACTCCGGTCCACCTTCACCTACCACCGCTCTGTTTCATTCAAGTCGAGGAATTTAGATAGGACGAAACTTCCTGTGGCTCTGGTGGCAGGAGGAAATAGAGCAAGCTGACAGTAGCATCGCATGACAACAGCCTCAGAGGTTTATATAACCCTCTACAGTTGACAAAGCAATTCTCCACGCAATTTCTCATACAGGTCCCCACGACAGGCCCTTGAATAAGTCAGGCATTTTATCAAGGAAGAAACTGAGATCTGGAAAGTGGCCAAGTTCATATTGTCAAGTGATGGACCCTGAGGCTCTTGTCTCCCAGTCTGTGGTCATCACACCGTCTCACGGCACCACTCCACCTCCGATGGCATTAGGACAGTGAAGAATGAGCAGCTGAGGCCAAGTATCGATGGCTTGTAGTTGCTTACAGTGGTCCCAGGATGACTATTCACTGACATGCCTGTGCTGAGTATGAGTAAAGGAAAGGGTGAAACAGGAGTAAAGGGAGAGTCAATGGAACTAGTGCAAAAATGCATGAGTATACTGAAGACCAACACATGAAGAACACTTACTAGCACTTATGGAAAGTTTTTAAGGAATGAGGGTTTCCAAACAGATTGTGGAGGGTCACTTAAACTTAGCACTACTCATCCAGTCCCAGACTTCCCCCTGGAACACTGCTGAGTGATGTGATGGTTTTCACGCTGAGCTTTGAGTGGGTAAGTTGCTACTAGGGACCTGGAGGCAAAGAAGAACACACTACCAGGTGTAAACCATTCAGAGAACAAACTGCCTAGTTTGGCCTTTCAATCCATTTCAACATCCATCAGGCCCCCCCAAAATTTTCAACAGATTCCAAGACCTACATTTTGCTCCCACTCTTATTAACACCATTCCCTTATATACATCATCTATAGGTGTTTCACATATAATATTTCATTGCATCACACCTGTGAGTTAGGCATTATTATCCCCTTTTTACAGAAGGACAAATTGGGCTCATAAATATGAATAAATTGCTCCAGCCACTTGGGGATAGAACTGTTGTTTAAATTCAGGTCTCTGTTGTTTCAAATCTCTTTTCTTTCTGATAAAATGCAGTACCTCTATTCTAACTCTCTATTAGAATTTCAATCGAAATCTTGCCTGCAGTTAAACTGTATGAAACATTTTGAGGAAGATTATATTAGTATAAATCTGTGAACATTCTAATTTCTAAATATGCTGATAATATATTTATTATAAAGTCAATTAATGAAATAATGAAACTGCCTTGATAAACACAGCTGCAATGGGCATTCTAGCTAGGCCTCTTACTTCAAGCTATATTTTATTTAGAGTACATAGAATGGAGAAAATCATGGTTCAGTAGGTACAAATGTCTTTTAATAATAGTTTTAATAGTCTCAGTAGTGGTTTGTGATCTCAAGTCATATCTTGACTAAACAGATATGACAGAAAGAGCTTATTATGTCTTCAAAAAAAGTTGCTAAGCTCGTTGCAGAAACTGACATTCATTTTTGTCGGGATGTTAAAAAATGTTACATGTGACATTTTAGTGTGCATGTTGTACTTATTACAATTTTAGTAATAGTTTAAAGTGTACTTAATATTTCAGAATGAATTCTCCCAAATTGATCTAAACATTAAATTTAACCCTAATTAAAATCCCAAGTCACCTTTGAAGAAACTGACAAGCAGACACTAAAATTTGTTTGAAAACGCAAAAGACCTGGACTAGCCAAAACCATTTTGAAAAAGAATAATAAGGTTGGAGGATTTACCCTACTTGATTCTAAGACTTATAGGAAAGCTACTAAAATCAAGAGAAAGAGAGTTAGAGCGAGGATAGACTTGCAGATTGCTTGAACAGAATGGAATTCAGAAACAGAACCAAACGTACATGGTCAACTGGTTTTCTGACAAAGATGCCAAGAGAATTAAATGAAAAAATCAGCAAATGGGATATCCAGCTAAAACAACTGGGTATCTGTAACAGAAAAATTTTAGCCTCTACCCATATCTTATATCACATACAAAAACGAACTCAAAATAAATCATATATTTAAACACAAGACCTACAGGAGAAAATGTTTGTGATATCCAGTTAGAAAAGGCATAAAGGCACAAATCATGAAAGAAAATATTCATTAAATTAACTTTTCCAAAATTAAAAGCTTTTTTTCTTAAAAAAAAAAAGAGCTAAAAAGACAAAGTTATGATTTCACAGTACAATATATATAAATCAAGTCATTATGTTGTACATCTTAAACTTACAGACTGCTGTATGTCAATTATACCTCAATAAAACTACAGGTGCGGGAGGGGAGGCAAGCAAAAAACTGTGATATGCAAAACATATATCTAACAAATGTATCTGGAATATATAACAAAGTTATACAACTCAGTAAGAGGGTGTGCTTAGTCTCTCAGTCGTGTCCGACTCTTTGTGACCCCATGGAGCCCTTCAGGCTCCTCTGTCCATGGAATTCTCCGGGCAAGAATTCTGGAGTTGGTAGCCATTCCCTTCTCCAGGGATCTTTCCGACCCAGGGATTGAACCTGGGTCTCCTGCCTTGCAGGTGGATTCTTTACTGTCTGAACCACCAAGGAAGCCCCAATAAGAAGGAAACAACACAATAAAAATAGGGAAAAGATTTGAACACTTCACAAAAGAAGATATATAAATGCCAATTAGTATATGAAAAGATGTCCAATATCACAAATTATGAGAAAAATTCCAATTAAAACTACACGAACTATTTATCACATGTGCATGCAGGCTAAGTCACTTCAGTGGTGCACGCATGCTAAGTCACTTCAGTGGTGTCCGGCTCTTTGCGACCGTGTGGACTGCCGCCCACCAGACGTCTCCGTCCCTGGAATTCTCCAGGCAAGAATACTGGAGTGGGTTCCCATGCCATCCTCCAGGGGATCTTCCCGACCCAGGGATCGAACCCAGTCTCTTATGTCTCCTGCATTTGCAGGCAGGTTCTGTACCACCAGCGCTGTTCATCAGTTTACCAATATTATAAATTTAACATACCACTGGGAAGCCCCATATGACACAGAACTCTCACTCCTAGATATTTACCCCAAAGAAATAAAAATATGTCTACGCAAACACTTATACATGAATGTTTATAGTAGTATTATTTATAATAGTCAAAAGCTGGAAACAACCCAAGTACTGATTAGTGAATGGAAAAACAAATTTGGTACATACATACCACGGGATACTACTCAACACAGAAACAAATATACTGTATTTATATGTATTAATACACTCAACAATATAGATGAATGTCAAAAACATTAAGAGAAAAAAAGTTACACACAAAGGACTGAATACTATGGTTCAATTATATGAAATCCAAGAGAAGGCAAAACTGTAGTGACTGTAAATCAGCAGTTGCCTTGACGGCAGGAGCTGGGGGAGTGGATTGATTGAAGAGGGGCACTTTTTAGGGTGATGGAAATGTTCTATCCTGATCATGGAAATGGTTAGACAACCACATACAATTACCTGAATTTATTAAACTGTACACTTAGAATTTTATCCTATGTAATGAATAACTCAATAAAACTGAGGCAAATAGTTCTTTTAAATACTAGGGCTTCACAATCCCTAAAAAAAAAGAAAACAAAAATTAGCATTAGAACTAAGTATGTAGACTTCTGCAAAATAATACCAAAGAAATATACATAAAAGTTATACAATATATGTAAAAGATTGACTTTTTGAAGCTGTTTTTAATTTTTTTGTCTCTCTAATCTCCATCTGAATAAAAATTAGAAATAAATAAGCTACATCTTAAATAATTTTGGCTGACTTTAATATATACAAAACTACTTGTATGTTTAAATATATACAAAACTGCTTAAATAGATTACCAAATAAAAATCTTCGTTACAGGAGACTTTTTCATTGGACCATGGCTCCTTAAGGCATTTGAGAAACAGAATGTTTCAGTTTGTTAGTTTTGGGTGTTTGAGAGGTTTTGTTTTTTATTTTTTGGTTTCCAGGGTGTGGTGTTTTGTTTTTTTCTTTTTGGCAGTGCTTAGCCAGTTCATCATGCTTTCTTATTGTCACAAAGTGTTTTTATGATTCATCAGTCAATATCCAGGGTCAGATAATTAGCCATTAACATACTTCACCTGTACTGTGATGAAAATGATATCACAACTTGCAAGAGATCCCCTTGAAGATGAAATTGAAAGAAATTGTGGCCACATGTTGTTTCAAACCTGTATTCATTACACCTCCTGACTGCATGTCATCCAAGAGAGGCCAAACAGATGTGTAAAAATAGCTGTTTAACAGGGGGGAAAATACTGTAAAATTGTTTATGGCAGGACAGCGGGTTCTTATAGGCAAAGTAAATTACAAATAGATTTCTCAATTACTTTTTAAAGCCTGGTATTTGATTCTTATATAACAGTCAAAAATCAATTTTGCATGGAATTTATGTGAATACCTCATTATTAATAAAACAGCGGTTGGCGGCTGCTACTTGCTCCCCACAAAAGCGGCACGCAGTGGGGAAGCATTCACGTGCCAGGCTTTGCAATCGTTTATCTTTTTATCCCCTGCTTTAGCATCATAAAAAAAAGAAAGGGAAGAAATGAATTCCAAGCAAATTTTAGACATTGCTTCTGGCAGCCCCTCATTCAAGGGGGCCAGGAGGGGTGCCCTGAGAGTACTTATTGGCAGGTGTTAGAGCAGTCCTCATGCCCACTCCCTGCTCATATTGTACCTCAAAGGTCTTTTTTAAAATAAACATCTTAAGCAAATAACTCTAGTTGTTGGAAAAGACATTGAACTCCACCACTCATTTTATGCCTAGCATATCTCATCTCAGTCCTGGAGCTCACTGTTGACCAAGTGAACTGGTTTATGATTAGCCAGTGGTGCTTTTTTCCAAATCGCTTAATGACAGTTACTAATTTTTAAAAGAAAAGAAATTGTTCCTGACTCAAACATTCTATGCACATAACAAGCATATTTATCTCCAGTTCATAAATAGGAAAATTGAATTCCGTTAATGTCCAGGACCTATTTTGTGCTTAATTCATCAAACCATGAACACTCCCCTCCAAAAGGAAAAGTGTAGTATAATGACCAAGCTAGCTTCTCTGGTTGGCCTTTCTTTTTTTTATTGGAGTATAGTTGCTTTACACTGCTGTGTCATTTTTTGCTGTAAAACAAAGTGAATTAGCCGTACAAATGCATATGTCCCCTCTTTTTTGGATTTCCTTCCTATTTAGGTCACCACAGAGCATGGAGTTCCCTGTGCTATACAGTGGGCTTCTCTGGTGGCTAGAATGGTAAAGAATCCACCTGCAATGTAGGAGACCTGGGTTCAATCCCTGGATTGGGAAGATCCCCTGGAGGAGGGCATGGTAACCCACTCCAGTATTCTTGCCTGGAGAATCCCATGGATAGAGGAGCCTGGTGGGCTACAGTCCATGGGGTAGCAAAGAGTAGGACATGATTGAGCGACTAAGTATGGCAGTCCCTTCAGTCATGTCTGATTCTTTGTGACCCTATGAACTGTAGCCCACCAGGCTCCTCTATCCATGGGATTCTCCATGCAAGAAAACTGGAGTGGGTTACCATGTCCTCCTCCAGGGGATTGTCCCAACCCAGGGATTGAACCCTCATCTCCTGTGGCTCCTGCACTGTGGGTGAATTCTGTATTGCTGAACAGCCTGGGAAGCTCCAGGTTCTCATTAGTTATCTATTTTATACATAGCAGTGTATATATGACAATCCCAATCTCCCAATTTATACCACTCCTCCTTTTGCCCCTTGGTATCCATACGTTTGTTCTTTTCATCTGTGTCTCTATTTCTGCTTTGCAAATAAGATCATCTATACCATTTCCCCAGATTCCACATATGTATATTAATATATGATATTTCTTTTTCTCTTTCTGACTGGTTGGCCTTTCTTAACCAATCAGGTGACTTCTAGTAAGTTCTGTCATTGCTTTAGGGATTGTCTTTTCACCAGAAAAATTAGTATTTTCAAAAATGGTCTGAGGTTTCTTTCAGTTCATAAACAACTTTAAGACTCAGGGCAGTGAGTAAAAAGTCATTTTGTTTTGTTACATGCAAAAAAAAAAAAAAAAATGAGGCTTGGCCACCAACATGGGGAAATGCTCATTTTCAGACATTAAAGACAGTTTAGACCATAGCTACCTGCTACTTCTTCTATTGAGTCCACACTTCGAAGATCCTGGCAGGGGAAAAAGGCAAGAATCTCCCTGCCTCTGGGTGTTTTCAGCACATTTCCCACAATGCTGATTTCTCCCTTCTTTGAATCTCTGCCCATGAATGATCACACCTGGCAGCTGTGGGCAAGCTCACTTACCCCCTACACCTCCGAGTCAGCAGCTAATTAGAAATACAGTATGAACACAATCATTAAGCCAGCCCAAAAAGCTGTGGTGGACTCTAGTTTACAGTCTGTTTGAGACAGAGGTGTACATAAGATGACTCCTTTTAAATATAGAATGCCAGGAGTTTACTGAAGAATAAGAGTCCAGGGTAGATAAGAAAATTTTTCTTTAAGGACTGGGTTTGATATCCATTGTGAAACAAAATGACTTACACATGATCAACATATTTAGAGTTTTAAAATACAATTACTTTCCTTTTATTCCTTCTCTAATTCTTCACACAGTTACTCTGACTTACCATGTCTTCACTGAGAATCACACAGTTAATCAACTGAAGTCAGTAAAATCAGTATTCTTTTGGAAAAAATACATTTTTTTTCAAAAAGGAAAGATACTTTTTTTTTCTAGGTCAAATTCAAATTTGGGATTTGTTTACACAAGTGCTACTAATGAGCTCAAAGAGAAGCTTATTTACAGTCGATTGTGGTTGATCACATGAATAGCCTCAGTCCTTCACGCCTCCTCGCCTCCTCGTATCTAGGCCTTTGCCCTGTGACAGTCCCTCTTATTTAAAAGACAAATCTGTTTTTTCATCTCTTGAATCTGGTCTTGGATGTGTGACTTGCTTTGGCCAACAGAATGAGATGAAATGACAAGTGTGCCAGTACTAAGCCTAGACCTCAAGAAACCTGCGTGTGTCTGCATGTTTCCCACTTCCGCCATTGCCAGGACAAAGGGCATGCCTGTGTTACCTGGGAATCTCAGGAGAAGGATGAGGGACATGTAGAGCAAAGTCAAGTCACCCCAAACAACCCAAACTAGATCTGACAAGCCCTCAGACACAAAAGAGAGCCCAGCTGAGATCAACGGAGCCCTGCAGATGCAGGAGGAAGGACAGGTCTACTGTCGCATACCCGCGAGTTGCTGTGCTTGTTTGCTGCACAACAGTTTCATGGCAATAGCTAATTACTACATTGATCTTCCCTAACACTAACTGGTACTGATAATGATGTTGAAATTGCCACACCTCAAGATACTTGTGACTGTCTGGTCTTTCCCTACTTTTATTAGCATGTGTAATACATTGATTCTGAGTCATTGTCACTATATTCTTTTTGGTACACAAACTTTCCATGTTCTCTGAGCATCTTAGGCAAGGAGCTGTCAGGTTTTGATGTAGCCAGAACTACCTGCAGGGCTTCTTAAAACACATATTTCTGAGCCCTACCTCCAGAGTTTCTGATTTAGTTGGTCTACAGTAGACCCCAGCCTCAGAATGGGCGTTGTTCACAAGTCCCTATGCTGGTGCTGATGCTTCTAGTTCCAGGACCACATTGTGAGATCTAGTCCCTCAGGCTATCAAGGGTTAAGCGCAAGGTTGCTGGTTCACATACCCATCTGTGTTTTCCCAAAGCACGTTTTCCATCACCTTTTCTGACCGGTAAATGAGTTGAGTCAGAGCCAAGATTCCATAGCCTTCCAGATGAGTTTGCTCTGCAAGAGACATCTCTGCAGCAAACAGCAAGCAGGGTTCCCAAGCCTGCATGGGACTCAGCAAGGACTCAGCACACTCTGCCCACAGACTTACAGCTATGCCAGTGACTTGAGAAGTTTTCTGGCTTGCATCCAGGAAGGATTTAGGAGGATAAAAGAGAGTTCACACTTCTCAGTGTCCACCTCAAAGCATTTGTTCTTAAATTTCCCTTCTTAGAATTCTGGAATTTTACTGTCAGGAAAAACTCTTAGCCGCATCTATTTAAATGTGTACAATCAATTTCTCCCTCTCAAATCTCCACGGCAGGTATTCTCATTTCTTCCCACTTGCTGCGTGTGCAGTGATCCCCCACTGTGAAAACAGAACAGCTTTTGCTCATGGTGCAGCTCAACTCTGCCTGATCTCTTTTTCACAACAATCTTTCACAACAGTTGAACTCAGACACTCAAGCATGGCTCTGTAGCGTCAGCAAGAGTTGGCAAGAATCTGGGTCCTCTGAGTGATTTTTATTTGCAGTGTTGCCTCAGAAAATGAAACCAAATTGAAAAAAACTGTCCCTTGAAATGTAACATTTTAAAAACACAATAGGGAAGCAGTAAGCCTTCATAAAGCACTGGCCAGCCTGCTTCACCTTTCACTTCCTTTCTTTTAATAAAGCATGGTTTTCATCTGCTAATTGCTGCATGATTTTAATTCAGTAGCTGTATTTTGAAGAAAAGTAGGGTTGTCCTTGAGGTGTGCAAACACTTGCCCAGGGGCCTGGGGAATGTCTGGCACTTTTCTGCTCATAGTCTGGCATCCTGGAAATATTTCCAATCTGTTTCATAAAAGTAGTTTGACCCTATTTTGAAAATCTTTTATTTTGCAAAGAGTTTTTATAAGAATCTTAGAACTCAATGTCACAGTCAACCACTACTTTGCCTATCATTAAAGCCATAAACTATTTGACACTAAAACCAAATGGTTGTAGACTATTTTTATTCAATAGATATTTATCAAGCATCTACTATGTACACTTACTCTGCCTGGTAAGAGATACAGAAGTGAAAATATCCCCTCTTTGCTTTCAAAGTGCTTATAATACTTTTGATAAAACCAACCTCAAAACAAATAATGATTCCTTCATTCATTCAACACGTATGTGTTGAGTGCCTATTATGGCCTTGGCACAGTACATACTGTACGTAGAACACACAACAATAATAATGGTGGACTTGATTCCTGCTCAAAGTTTAGTCTTGTAAGGGAGTCAGATAGTTACAAAAAGGGTGATAAAAATATCACTTGGGACAACCATGTGGCAAGAGCATGAGGCAGGAGACCCTAGTTTAGTCTGTGAAGTCAAAGAAAAGCTTTTGGAAGAAATAACACAGAAATTGAGACCTAAAAGTACAAAAGAAGATGCTGAGAAAGGCGGAGAGAAAATGAGGATGAAATAGATTTGCAAAGGTGGAGCTAATTTGCCACCTATAAAGAATTTTAAAAAGATCAGTATAATGAGGGCTTCCCTGGTGACTCAGCAGTAAAGAATCCACCAGCCAATGAAGGACACAGGTTCCATCCCTGATCCGGGAAGATCCCACATACCGCAGAACAACTAAGCCTGTGTGCCCCAACTACTGAGCCTACGTGCCCTAGAACCTGTGCTCCGCAGCAAGTGAAGCCTCTGCAATGAGAAGTGCATGCCTAGAAACTAGAGAGCAGCCCTCACTTGCTGCAACCAGAGAAAGCCTGCACACAGCAGCAGAGACCCAGCACAGCTCAGACCAGTGCTCTGTGACAATCCAGAGGGGTGGCATGGGGTGGGAAGTGGGAGGGAGATCAAGAGGGGGGATGTATGTGTGCCCTCATGGTATTGACAGTTGAAATCACTTATATGGGGCGTTTCTTCCAGATTTCCTCTGGCCAGTCATTTTGCTTTGATTGGTCCTGAGTCTGTATTTGGAATATCTCAGGATCCCCCCAGGTGTGCGTGCGTCTCTTAGCCAAGATGGAATTCCAGTGAAGAAACCTACAGGCAGGTTGACACCATCTACTCTGGTGGTACCCTCTCCCTTTTTGACCTTCAAGGAACTGTATGGTCGGGAAGGTCTCCTTGACTTTGAGAATGAGAAATGCGTGGTCTCTATCTTTTATCTGGGCAGGGTTCAGCTTCTCCGGAGAAGCCAATGGCAACACACTCCAGTACTCTTGCCTGGAAAATCCCATGGATGGAGGAGCCTGGTAAGCTGCAGTCCATGGGGTCACTAAGAGTTGGACATGACTGAGCGATTTCACTTTCACTTTTCACTTTCATGCATTGGAGAAGGAAATGGCAACTCACTCCAGTGTTCTTGCCTAGAGAATCCCAGGGATGGGGGAGCCTGGTGGGCTGCTGTCTATGGGGTCACACAGAGTCGGACACGACTGATGCGACTTAGCAGCAGTAGCTTCTCCAATTGCTATTATGGAGTATCTGTCCATACGGAATGAACTACAGCTGCTCAGTCTGGGGTCCATCTACCTCCTGCCTTAATATGAGTAGAAGTAATGGAACTTTATCTTTAGTTTGGGGTCTAAATCTTCCTGGTATACTCACACTGATGCCTTAGCCTCCAGGCAGCCCAACAGTCCTTTCATGCAGCTGCACTTGCTCAGCCAATCCTGCTTGTCATGCGAGACTTAATCAAGGAACAGAGACAGACCTCATTCCTTCTGAGTCCTCTGCTCCTTAGCTACTCCCAGCCTCTCCATCTTTCAAAGTAGGGGAGTCCTATAGTGCATCTAAATATTGTGAAAATTCCTGATTGCATTTTTCCAAACAACAATTCTTCTGCCTTCTAATTCTGAACTTTTCCTTATTTGAGAAATGTTTGTTTCCCATTCCCATTTCTGATCAATAGCTGGTCTCTACTTAAAATCAATTTCTTTTTCAACTATCTCTGAATTATAGTATCAGATAGAAACTGCCTTTTGTTCAAAGGCTTAGTATTAGAAAAATAATCACAATACTAAAATGAAACATGTAACTTTCTTTTCATTTATGTAAGACATTTGAATTTTTGCAGGTCAATGGTACTCAAATTTGAAGTATACCATAATTTTCTATGAAAACATTGGAATGGACCCACACCTGCACTCAAGGGTCCCCACCCCTTACCCCTGGAGTCGTGGCACAGGTGGAAGAGCAGCGTGGGCCAGCAGGCATGCCCTGGCCAGGCTTCCACTCAGGGCTTTGTGTGCCCATCTCACCTGGCTGTGATGGTCACCTCTAGTACTGATCTGGTTCATGGAGGCCACAGACACACACACACCCACCTCATTCTGGTTTCCAGCTCCAAGCCTTCCTCCCTGCTTAGTCATGAGGACCCTGACCCTCTGGGGTCCTGATACCCAGAGCAGGGCCTGCAGATACCTGGTCTCCCTCCCAGAAACATGGGACTTATTTTTCTGATTGAAGAAAATAAAAAGTGCTGTGCAATTATTTAAAAAAACAAAAACACTGGGATGAATTTACACCAGTCTTGGGATTCCAAGTAATGGACCAAAAACAACAGACTCCTTGCGCCTGCTACTCCCAAACTTCCCGAGTCTGAGTTTAAAACTGAAGGCATATTGATTTCTGGAGAGGTACAATCTTCTACTTTTTTAAAGCAGCAATTAGGACAGTGTTTATACAGAAGGTCTGAAGTGCAAATGCTTTCTGTACATTCTGGATCCTTCTAACCCTAAGTAGTCCTTGACCATTCGCATTATCCAGTTGCTTGTCATAAATGGAGAAGAATGGACTGCAGTGCAGACCTACTGAATAAGAATCTGCATTTTAACAAGATTCCTGGGTGATTCACATGAACATTACAGTTTAAGAAGAAATGTAAATAAGATGATGTTTGGGTTCCAGGATTGTCCTTCCCACACAAAAAAGTAGGGGGGAGAAGAAAATGCTTACATCTCTGGCTCTGTTGAAATATTTTCAACGTTTGTCTTCAACTCTACTACTTTTGTTGTCTTTCACTAAATTCATTCTGACCATCAGCACATCTGGGCACCTGGAAGATGTAGTAGCCCTCTTGCAATAGAAAACTCCTCAGCTTCTGCTTCCAGCATGTTGGCTACAATGCTCTCCACCACGAGGCTCCTGAAGTTTGATATTATCTATCATCTCTCCTTCCTTCTGAATCCTGCATTTTTATAGTGTTGAGAGTGCTTGGACACATAATGCCCTGGAACAAAAGGAAAAAAGACTCCTACATCTTCGTAGCATCCCCCTTGACCCTGAAGATTGTTGTTCAGTCGCTAAGTCATGTCCGACTCTTTGCGACCCCATGAACTGCAGTACTCCAGGCTTCCCTGTCCTTCACTATCTCCCTGAGTTTGCTCAAACTCATGTCTTTTGAGTCAGTGATACTGTCCAACCATTTCATCCTCTGTCATCCCCTTCTCCTCTTGCCCTCAGTGTTTCCCAGCATCAGGGTCTTTTCCAATGAGTCAGCTCTTCACAACAGGTGGCCAAAGTATTAGAGCATCGGCTTCAGCATCAGTCCTTCCAATGAATATTTAGGGTTGATTTCCTTTAGGTTTGACTGGTTTGATCTTCTTGATATCCAAGGGACTCTCAAGAGTCTTCTCCAGCCCCACAGTTAGAAAGCATCAGTTCTTCAGCGCTCAGCCTTCTTTATGGTCCAGCTCTCACATCTGTACATGACGACAGGAAAAACCATAGCTTTGACTTGTTGGACCTTTTGGCAAAATGATGTCTCTGCTTTTTAATATGCTGTTTAGATTACTGCTACCCAATAGAACTTTCTGGAATGATGGGTCTCTTCTATATCTGCACTGCTCAGTCTGAGAGCCATTTGCCACATATGACTACTGAGCAACTGAAACATAACTAGTGTTGGGAATTCCCTGGCAGTCTAGTGGCTAGGACTCAGCGTTTTCACTGCCATGGCCCAGCTCAATCCATGGTCAAGGAACTAAGCAAGCTGTGCAATGCAGCCAAAAAAAAAAAGCAACAACCAAAAAACAAAAACAAAAACAGAAATTTAACTATATGGCTGAAAAACTGATTTTTAAAAATTCATTGGCTGTTTAAATTTAAATCTTAAATAATTAAAAGTAAAAAATTTCTCAATTTGTTTCTTCAGTCTCACTACTGACATTTAAGTACTTAATAGCCACATGTGTGGCTACTGGCTACATTTTTGGAAAGTACAAGTCTGGATCTTCCTCCTGAGGGTTTCTTGGCTCCCTACCTTTTACTGATGCCTGGGTGGTCATTGCATCATCATTTAACGTCCAATCACAGCAGCTGTAGTGACTACGTGTACGTGTGTGTGAAGGGGGACAGAAATCCTTCCATCAGGATGTGACTGATGTTTTTATAGTTACCATATATTTCCACCCCTAGTATAGAAAACACCTTGGAAACTAAAGCTCAAAAGGAGTTTGTTTGGTTTTTTAAATGATTACAAAGCACTCTAAAAATGCCCCTAAGAAAATGACCACCTTGTGATAACCTCAAAAGGGTTATTATAAACTACTTTGAGATCTTTCTTCTTTCAGAGTCTCCAGAGGTACAGAAAGGAACCAGCAGCAGCAGCAAGCTTTACCATCAAACAACTGCATGTGTTAGATGGAGAAGTCAAATATTCTGATTGGCTGATAAGAAGTCTGAGCAGGGACTAACGGACTATAACTCTCTGTTCAGAATTTATGACGCTTCATCGTCATTTAATTAACAATATAAATATTAAAAAAACATTTTATAATAAAATTTTATAATTGTAATAAGACACCCTAGCACATGAATTATGGGGTACTAATTCCCACCCAGTTTTGTTGAAACTGGACATGAATGAATATATTAAAATGCCCACTATGTCATGTCTTAGTGAATAAAAAATAAAGTGGCAAAAAAATGTTCCAAAAGTCAAAATCATCCCCTTAGAAAATAAGCAAAGAAAGCCAGTGAAAATGTAATTTATAGAGTTTTAGCTTTTATTCATTTTTCCACTGGTAATTACATTACCCACACAGGAAACAGTTATTGAAGAGGTTCAAAAAATTAAACCACTTTTTTTTTTACCCTAGATTTGTAAGTTTTCACTCCTCTACAAAGAGGCCATGTTTTTTCCTCCTAAATCACCCCATAATTTAAGAACACAGTAATAAAAAAAATATTAGCAGTATGCAGAATGCAAGGATTAGAATTTTCTGAAAGCAGTCTTGAATCATATCCAGTATCACAATCACTTATTTATAATTATAATTATAAATTACATTTATAATTATAACAATATTTACATATATTTATAAAGTACCCAGTACTGTGCAACATGCTTTGCATATGTTGTCTCAGTGAATATTTACAATAACCCACGAGGTTATTATTATACCATTGACTCATTTTACAGGTGAGAATACTGAGGCTTAGAGTGAGCTACCTAGAGAAAACTAGTTAACTGTAGAGACCAGAGCTATTTCAAATCTTGAAAGACAATGCTGTGAAAGTGATGCACTCAATATGCCAGCAAATTTGGAAAACTCAGCAGTGGCCACAGGACTGGAAAAGCTCAGTTTTCATTCCAATCCCAAAGAAAGGCAATGCCAAAGAATGCTCAAACTACCACACAATTGCACTCATCTCACATGCTAGGAAAGTAATGCTCAAAATTCTCCAAGCCAGGCTTCAGCAATATGTGAACCGTGAACTTCCTGATGTTCAAGCTGGTTTTAGAAAAGGCAGAGGAACCAGAGATCAAATTGCCAACATCCGCTGGATCATGGAAAAAGCAA
>NW_011495022.1:3936046-3959904 GCF_000754665.1 Bison bison bison | reverse complement strand
GGAGGGAATGATGCTGAAGCTGAAACTCCAGTACTTTGGCCACCTCATGCGAAGAGTTGACTCATTGGAAAAGACTCTGATGCTGGGAGGGATTGGGAGCAGGAGGAGAAGGGGACGACAGAGGATGAGGTGGCTGGATGGCATCACTGACTCGATGGACGTGAGTCTGGGTGAACTCCAGGAGTTGGTGATGGACAGGGAGGCCTGGCGTGCTGCGATTCATGGGGTCGCAAAGAGTCGGGCATGACTGAGCGACTGAACTGAACTGTAGAGATCAGATTCAAACCTAGGCACTCTAATTCCAAATCTAGTCACTAACCACACACTACTTGTAGGGTAGTCACTGAAATTAACCCTACTGATACATAAGGAAGACCAAAGCAGGCCAATCAGAACTCAGTCACCAGCCTCACAGTTTAGGTTGCAGCTTGTTGAGCTTGGAGTAACAAAACAATTCTTGGAGTCCAGTAAGTCCCTCAAGATTGAGGAGAGGCTCGAAGAGTAGGCGTAAGGGAAAAGCAGGAGAGATTGTTTGGGAAACATGATCAGAAAAGTGCTTCTGGGAATTCATTAAGTTAAAAAATAAATACATGGAAACAGGATTCTATGACTGCAAGTGTTTAGATTTTCCAAGGTTCCAGCTTGAGTTTAAGGATCTGCTTTTGTTGGAGAACATTCAGAGATTTGGTGGAGGGGCTGGAACCTCCTGGGAAATGATGCATCTGGACAGTGAGGCACACCAGCGTGAGCACAATGCTTAGAGAGAAGAAGGCAGTGGCCATCTGAGTTCTCAAGGATTACAGTAGAAGCTCCAGGGACAGGGCTCAGGTCTTCAGCAAACGAGCAGGCAGAGTGGGAACACAGCTGGTGGGTTTGGCCATTATTAGCAACTAGAGGTTTTCCCAGTTCGAGCCCAGCCAGGAGAGGGAAACAGAGGCAGTCTGCTGGTGGTCAGGTTTGCAGAATATGTAAGACATCTTTGGGGAGACATAAAGTTGGAGGAGAGCTGGGTGGAGAAGTACATTCTGTGATGCTTCTGATGATCTGATTGTCCTCTCCAAGCTGGTGGCAGACTCCTTCTGAAGGAGGAGGACAAACACACATGCCACCTGCCAATGGTCTGGAGTTGGAGAGAGATGGTGATGCCAGCCCAAAGACAAAATTAAGTGAGGGCTCCAGTGTGGGACACACAGTGAAATCTAAATGTGGACTGTTGGAGTTTGGAAGCGGGGAAAACGCCAACACAGTGCTGTCTTAGGACCAGATCTTCATCCAGTTAGATCTGTGTGACTCTGTTAGCTGCTCGCTGGTAAGACCCCTCTCTGAAGTAGTGCAATCCTGAATCATTCTGGGAACCTTTCTTGATAAAGTTCAAGCCACTGAATTCTGACCTTACCACAACTTTGTCACTTAATTCAGTCTCTCTGAAGAAAACGTGAGTGATGTGGGTCAGTTATCTCTCTACTTGTGCCTTAGTTTTTTGCTTGCATTGTGTTAACCTACATGGCTTATGCCTGAACACTCACCTAGGTACAAAATAACAAATTCCAGATGAACGGATGGGGTCCAGGTAGACAGTTTCGTCTACCACAGCATTACCTGCCTTAATGAGGCAAATGCTAGTGTCCAAGATGACGATCAAAGAAAATTCAGAGCCAAGTAAAACCTCTATACAAAATTTACTGAGCATTCTGAAAATCCACACCATCAAAGCCCCACTCCCTGTCAACTCACCCAGCCTCTGCACACTGCCACCCCACTGCTCCTCCCAGAAGCACAACATAACCTCATTCATGAATGAATGATCTTCAGATTTTTCTCTCTATGACCATAACCAAGCAAGATTGAGTTCTGTCATTAGAACTATGCCGCCCAGTATTTCACACTAAGTGGGAAAATTGCATTAATGGCTAATATTTCCACAAATATTTATAGCAACACCATTCTCCAGAAATGACTTCCAGGCTTGAGAAGGAAGAGAGTGGTAGGATTAGCTGAGATCATTGGATGATTTAGAAAGGAAACTGGGGAATTTTCTTAATGAAATTGGCAATTCCTACAGAGACTGTGGCAGGTGTCACAAAACACACCCACAGGTAAAACTTTAGATATTTTTAATATTAATTATTTAGATTAATTAATTAATCATTTAGATAACTTTCAGATATTCAGATCTTGTAAAGTAAAGAGACACAGAAAGAAAATGTTGAAAACTAAATTGGAGATATAAAAATAGTGAGTAGGTTTGATGGGCCTTAAGAAAACCCAGTAAAGAAGGAAAGCATTTTGATACGAACAAGACAGGCTTTCTGAAACTTCTGTCCTTCAATCTTTTCTTCTTGCAACTGCAGCAGGTGGTGGCTGTTGCCTAGAATCCTAGAATAAAGGAATCAACGTTTTAAAGCCACATCCCAGGTTAAAACAGAAAAGTTTAAAGAGTACATGATCAATAAGAAGGCCAGTTTTTCCAAACCCTAAAGAAAAAAGAGAGTCAGGCTGGGGGAAGGATGTGGGGGAGCATTTAAGACTCCAACGGGTGTTCCTGAGAAGTCCTAATCCCCATCCCATCACCCCTAGGCTGATTCCAGAGGTGGGGGATGAGGCAACAGAGTGTCCCTTCATGACTGTAGGAAAACAAAGAGAAGACCAGTGCTTCATATCCTGTGGGCCCAGGAATGCAGCTAGGAGTTCTGTCACACCCCAGGGTGAGGCTGGAGCCCTTGAGTACAAATACCTGTATGGGGTGTCTAGAACAGAAGTCTTGAGGCAACCTCACCAAGTAACAACATGTTCTCTCTGCAGACATGAGACCACAGAGCTGCTGGGGCTGCCCAGCTGGACAGGAAGGACACAGTAGTGGATGCAGCTGAAGACCATACAAGATGAACCAGGATTTCAAATAGAAGAAGCAAAGAGATGAGAAACCTTGAATTAGCTGAAAATCATCCTGATTCGACAGACTTCACCCTAAATTGACAAAGAATACATTTTCACTCTCTACCAGGCAGAATGAAGTCTTGAGATGAAAATTAAGTGTGTTATTTAGCATGATCTAGTTTGTGTGTGTGTGTGTGTGTGTGTGTTAGTCACTCAGTTGTGTCCAACTCTTTGCAATCCCATGGACTATAGCCTGCTGGGCTCCTCTATCCATGGAATCCTCCAGGCTACCCACCATTCCCTTCTCCAGGGGATCTTCCTGACCCAGGGATCTAACCTCGGTCTCTCACATTGCAGGCAGATTCTTTACTGTCTGAGCCACCAGGGAAACCCAAGTATGTGAAAATAGGCAGCTTCCAAAAAGACAAATCAGATGCTGGTTCTTTCTATTGTTTAACAAAAAGAAAACCCTTCCTTGCTGAATCCCATAGGGTACTTTGAACAAAGCAGATGCTCTCAAGTTGAGTGACACTAAATATTCTGCTAATGATAATCTCCCAGGTGCACTTAAAGTCTTATTTGATTCAAGTACGTGTTTATGCACATGGTATCTCTAGCATAGTGCTATTGTGAATTTGAAATACACCAATATGCAAAAAAGGGAGGGAATGTTTCAGAGTAATTAATAAGAGGTAAGACAAAAGAAAATTAAGGGTATTTATTCAAAGAAAATAAAAATTCTAACTCAAAAAGATATCTGCACCCCCAAGTTCATTGTAGCATTGTTTGCAATAGCTAAGACACAGAAACAATCTAAGTGTCCATCCCTGGATGAATGAATAAAGAAAAGATAGATATCTGTATAGCTATATATGTACATATACACACACTGTATATGTACATATATATATAATGGAATGTTATTCATCCTTAAAAAAGAAGGAAACTCTGCCATTTGCCACAATATGTATGGACCCTGTGGGCATTATGCTAAGTGAAGCAAGACAGACTGAGAAAGATAAACACCATATGATTTCACTTATATGTGAGATCTAAACAAACAAACAAACCAAACTCATAGATACTGAGAACAGATATCTCATTTTTTAAAAGGGAAGTTAAGGAAGATACATGCTTAAATGGAAATTTCTCTCTCAAATAATGAAGAAAGGCTTGTTGGAGAAGATTATCCTAAGGTCAGAATTTGATAGATCATTGATAACACCCAAATAGCCCCTTAACCAATAAATTTTAGAACTCCTCTTGGGAGAAAAAGATTTTACAAGAATTGTCAACTGTTTGTGAAAAGTACAGTGATTTCTATCTCTCTGCCTCAAAAGAGTTTGCACACAAGTAGCAAAATGGTCAAGAGAGTGAAACAATGAACCATTTACAAACTGGAAAACAATAAATTTGTTGAAATCAAGAAATCTGAATTGAAACCTGTGTGTGCTAAGTCACTTCAGTTGTATCCAACTCTTTGCAACCCTTTGTGTAGCCCACCAGCCTCCTCTGTCCATGGGATTCTCCAGGTAAGAATACTGAAGCGGGGTGCCATGCCCTACTCCAGGGGATCTTCCCAACCCAGGGATCGAACCTGAGTCTCTTATGTCTCCTGCACTGGCAGGTGAGTTCTTTGCCACTCGTGCCACCTGGGAAGCCCTAATGGAAACCCACAGTTTCTTTAATATCTTCGTAGACTCTAATGTCTTTTGTAATTCTGATTCTCAAGCATTTGCAAGTTCACATATATTTTTGTGTTTGTTTTGTTAGCATCAAGTGATTAGGTCTTTGGGAAGAGGAGACCTTTCTGCTTGATCAGAAGCCCAGGGCTCAATTGGCCACCAGACTCTGCCAGCTAGTTGGCTATGGTAAAATGTTTTGCCTACACAAGAAAATCCATCTTTTTCTGAGCCTACATTACTGACAAATAAAAATAGTCCATTTTGAAACTAAAGCTGTATTGTAAGTAGACAGCTTACTAACTTGGGTACAATTAATTAACTATACAGTTAATTTTTATAAATATTCGGACTCTAACATAATTTTAGCAATGTCCTGTGAAATTGATGAGAGCTTCAAGGCGTTTTATTTTCCTTTTTATTTGGACACGGGGAAGAACTGACAATGGTGTGGGATTTATTGGAAGAATAAATGTGGTTATCTAAATAAGTGATTATTGTTTAAGGTCTATCAATAAAAATTTAGTGATTAAAAGCAGAAGTGTCAAACTTGTTCCAAGTTCCCTGGCTCTTATTGAATTAGAGTAGATTTTTTAATGTTCTTTTAATGGAATTTTCATGAATTAATTTAATTGAATATTGAGATATCTTACTCCACTCTCATATACAGCTTTTCAAAACACAGATAAAGGATAGAACTAAAAAGAAACAGAGAGAGAGAGAGAAGGAATGGAGGGACAGAGGAAGGAAAGAAGTTTCCAAGGGAGGGAAGAAGGGAGGAGGGGTGGGAGGAAAAAGCAAGCAAACAGCCTGCCAGGTTCACTGCTGAGGCTGAAATTGCTGATCTCCTTTTGTCAATCTTTCCAAAATGACAGTGAGTTTATAAAGCACATACAATATGTTAAAGTCCTGGGTTCTCCTGTTCCCACAAACCTAATCACTTTACTAGTATACTAACAAATCAAACAGCATATGCACTCTTGTAAAAACTGATAATCAGAATTATAACAGATAACAGAGCATACCAAGAATTAAGGTAGTACCCCCAAATTAAAGTAGTAATTCAGAAGTCAAGCGTTTTAGATTGGCTTAAATTGGGATTATACGTAAAGCCCAGATTACCATGCCCTTTCTCCTCTGGTTTTTGTCTACCTGTAAAACCTTTCAAACTCTTCCCCAGAACCTAGAAGAAATTCATCATCATAGATAAATTTTGGTATATTACTTACTGAATCTTACCTAGTTCAAATTATTCCAATTTTTTATAAACTTCTTAAAAATGATTTTTTGATGTGGATCATTTTCACAGTCTTTATTGAATTTTTTACAATATTGTCTCTGTTATATGCTTTGGTTTTTTGGCCCCAAGGCATTTGGGACCTTAACTCCTTGACCAGGGATTGAACCTACACCCCTTGCATTGGAAAATGAAATCTTAACCACTGGACTCCAGGGAAGTCCCAAAAGGATTCCAGTTTGTAAGTCAACCTAGCTTTATCTCAAATTGCATAATTCTGGAATTTATTTATAAAGCCGCTAATCAAAATTTTCAAGTAATAGAAACCAGAAGGATTCTGCATGACATATGGCCTAAATTACACACATTAAATATAAATGTATTGATTCATCCTTTTGGCAAAAAATAAATAAATCGCTCCTTATAGTGAACCAATCTGGCTGTATTCCTACAAGTTCTCTGATGTATGACCAAATATCTCCTAACTCAGAAAAGTCACCCGTAATTTATGGTTTCTTTGGGCATGGGCTAAAAGGCCTTTTTTCTGGATTCTCTCTTTCAAGAGTTCCCCTGTATACCTTGTATTATCATTATGATTAAAGTATTATTGAGAACCTACAGTATACCGGACTGTTTTGGTGTCTAGAAGTACAAAGGGAATAAACCAAAGACTGCTGCCTTGCTGTGAGCTTACCTTCTAATGGAGGAGACAGACAGTGAGCAATAGCCAAAAAATAAGCAAAGAATTGGAGGAGTTTTATGAAGTTCAACCCAGATCTATTTCATCTCTCTGAATGATTACAAGTCAACTCTCTGCCTTAAATCTCTTCCTGCTAAAACTAGCTAGCGTGGATTCTGTTTGCAGTGACTGCGCCTCAGCCAATGAGATTAGAAGCTGCTTTGTGAAGAATCCTCCCCAGTTTCTCTTTTAAAATTATAAAAATGAAGCATATGTGTCCTTTAGTTGTGAGTAACTACATTGTTTAAGAAAAAAAAAAAATCACTGAAGAATGTTCGGCAGCTCTTAGAATTGCCTGGAGGACTAGAGATCCAGGCTTGGAAAACAGACAGACACAAAGGAAGGCCAGATGGCAGAAGCACGGCCCAGTGTTAGCCCACAAAGCAGCATCTCTCACTGCCGACTGAAGGCACGGGAAAGGTCGGCAGCTGGGCTGGGGAGCTCTCTACACCACTGGTCCTTTCCATCAGTAGTTCCATAGACATCATCCCCAATGGATGCACCTGACTGACCAACCCTAGATGTCTGCCCTCCAGCTGATAAAACTGAAAAAGTCATCTAGCTTTCTTGGCTTCTCTAAATGGGAGAGGCCATGGCAAGTGTCATAAGTTGGCACATTCTCCATACTTAGGCAGAGACTACCAATGCTGGACAGCTCCACCAAAATGACACATTTTCTCTAAATTTCTTAAATGGTATGTCTCTTTTTACGAGATCATATCTGTACCTACTTATAAATATTTCAAACATCAACAGTAAAACACATGGAAAGTCTTTCTGAAATTCAGACATAAAACTAAATACACAAGAGAAAAAATAAAAACACTCACAGCCCCAGAATGTGGCCAAATAGCCAAGCTGCGGAAGCCCTAGTCCTTCTGGCCATCAGGTGAAGAGGTAACCTCATCAGGTGGGTCCTCTGGCTGGTCCTCGGGCCTTGGTTTTGGAATACCTGGGCTTCCTCCATCAAGGACATATTTGAACTCAATAGAAAGCAAGTGTGAGAGATAAGGTTGACGGTAAAGAGGAAACTTGCACCTCAGTATTTCTCATCATCCTATATTGAATATATAGGAATACTAAGTTACGAGGAGGCTTCCCAGGCAGTGCGGTGGTAAAGACTCCACCTGCCAATGCAGGAGATGCAGTTTTGATCTCTGGGTTAGGAAGATCTGCTGGAGTAGAAATGGCAACCCATTCCAGTATTCTTGCCCGGAAAATCCCATGGACAGCGGAGCCTGGTCTCAAAGAGTCAGACTTGACTGAGCAACTGGGTACACATACACATTACTCAGAGCTCCTGTTCTTGGCAAACCAGCCCTTTGTCTACCCTCACTGTGATACCCTCACTGTGAGAATGAGCTAGGTTCTCCTCCTCTGTGTCCCAAACGGGATGTTCCTGCCTTTATCATATTGCTCACCCTACTGTAAATGTCTGCTCTGTTCATTTGTCTGTCAGGCCTCCTGGACTGAAAGTACTTTGAGGAAAGAGAGTTTGTATCTCATTCACAAATCACATCACTCGATACCTATAAGAAATCAGTCAATATTTGTTAAACAAATGAATGAAATAAAACTTCAGTGCTGTGACTCCAAACCACCAGTGAAGTTGCTCAGTCATGTCCGACTCTTTGCGACCCCATGGACTGTAGCCTACCAGGCTCCTCCATCCATGGAATTTTCCAGGCAAGAGTACTAGAGTGGGTTGCCATTTCCTTCTCCAGGGGATTTTCCTGACCCAGGGATCAAACAGCAGGCAGATGCTTTACTCTCTGAGCTACCTTTTGTGACTCCAAAAGGCAGAAATTAAAGATAAGAGGTGCTTCTGTATTACTTCTTAACAACCTCAGAACATTAGTCAGAATAAAGTCTCAACTATGTTTTTTGCAAAAGATGACCTTGCAAACCACGATGCACCATGACCTTCAGGGAATGTTTGGAGGGTTAGGGTTGAGAGGTGGCTTTAACTGCGTGTTCCCTCTGCCCTGGCACCATGCCCCTCAGTTCTTTGCTCAGTTAGTATTCCAGAGTCCCAGTCCCAACATACGTCACCTGACCCCTCCCCCCACTGCACCATCATGCAGACCCATCACTCACCATCATCATTACTGTCCTCTGAAAGCGAGTGAACTACACCTAAGGACCAAAAATGCCTAACACCCCTGGGTTGAAATCAATTGCTTTTTTTAAAACAACTTTTTCCTGTACCTAGAATTCTTCTAGCTGGGGACTTGCAGTGAAATATCTAGTTTCCAAACACCATTCTAAATAGCTAGAATGGAAAAGATGGTTGCCACTCCACATTGCTTAGCCTGTGTTGCCTAACACACCACCCAAAACTTGATGGCGACCAATAATAGGCCTTTATTATCGCTGGCAAGTCTCTGGTCACTTGAGTGATTTAGGTCAAGACTGGTTGCTTTTGGCTGGCTTTGCTGATGCATCTGTGGTCAGTTGACTGGTTAGGTGAGAGCAGGATGGTCTAGGATGGCCTCACTCATGTGTCTGCAGTTGTCTGGACTGGTGAGGGTAACCAATCCATGTGTCTCTCATCATCCAAAAGGCCAGCATGTCTTCTTCAGATGGTGATGGTAGCCACAGCCTCATAGGCAACAAAAGAGGGCAAGGCTCAACGTGCAAGCAACTTTCGCATCTCTGACTGTCTCACGTCTGCTATTATACCACCAGCCAAAGCAAGTCACATGGTCAAGCAGACTCAATGCAAGAAGGGACTGTCCTGAGACATGGGTACAAGGAAGCCATGAACAAACTGGAGGCCATTACCCAACAATCTACCATACACTCTTGACCCAAAGTGGCTTCATTCTTCAACCTCTTTAAAACATTTACCCTACAATATACATGAAGTGAAACTGATACTAACTTGGGAGATGTCTCATCATTTCTGATTTCCTCCGTGTGTGGCTCTGACAGTCAACTGTGTGCTAGAACACGGTGGAAACATTGCACACAGCGGCCAAGCAAGTGAGCTTTTGAGAGCAGCCAACTGTTCATTTGCATGTTCATGTACATAAGTTTGAATCCATAAAGACACAGATTCAGTGAGTCCAATTCCCAGTACAAAGAAGGGCCTGATATTTGCGGGAGGTAATTCATTCGGCAATTCATTTTTCTTGAGCTCCTACTGTGTGCATTGCTGTCGTGCTGGAGATATAGAGTGGTGGTTTGGGTTTCAGTGAAGAAAGAATGGAGGTCCAGACTAAGATAGAAGCACGCAGGTGGAACAAAGTTGCCAGAATTGAAAACTGAAGGAGAGGAAATCAAAAGGCCTTTGTGATTGATTATATGTGGAAAACGAGTGTAAGGGAGGAATTAAGGATGACTGCCAGGTGACTGGGTGGATGGTAGTGGAGAGGGAAACAATGTTTCCTCATAATGCAATTGTAAATGACAATGCACAGATTCAAAGTACCTACTTTATTGTTTTGATAACAATTGTGGCTAGAAAAAACACCCACTCCAATAAGCATGTATGACTTTTCTTAGTCCTATGCATTCTAAAGAATCCTTTAAATTCACAAGTCTTCCATATCCTTGTAATTGCCTTTCCAATGTCTACCCACAACCAGCTCAAACATGTAATCAAACCTAAACTTAGTAAAATTATTTTTCTATAGAGTAATATATTTTTATTGTCCTTGTCCACTGCTAGAAGCCAAAAATCTCTTTTTTATTGGTATTATCTTACAATCATAAAGGCTCTGTGATTGGGTTATGATTGCTTCAAATGAAGAAGCTTAGTCCAGGTAATTTCTCACGACAGAAGTCCATGAGGAAGGTTAAGTTTGAAATCAAGCATATCAGATAATGCATCCAAGTTCAGACATTTGATTTATTGCCTATCCTTTCTAATGATTAAATATTCAGCTGTCCCCATTGAAACCACACATATATTCATACTATAATGTTCAAAGCAGGTTAACTGTATACTAAGTTTCCACCTTCATCCTCTAGAGAAAAACATCAGCCTGCACACAACTCAATAACAATGAATTAGATACTAAGATCCAAGAAAGAGAAGAAGAAATTAATGAGGACATGAGCATCAGATTTCTCTCCTAAGCACCAAGTCCTAGTTAAGTTTTTCTTTGTGGTAAAGGAACTCAAGAACAGCTGTCAAAAATATGGCACTGCTAACGCTTTAACAAATTAAAAAGCACCATCTGCACACGCTGAAGTCTGGATAAGCAGATGTGCGCCAGTACAAAGCCCAGGGAAGAGAAAATGGCTTGACGATGCTGAGGTTAACGGGTCTGAAAGCAGACAGCATATGTTTCTCCAATAAAAGGAGCACTCTACTACAGAAGCCAACAATTTGTAATGTTTATCAATTGTTATTGAACCTCTAATGTACCTCTAAATACCTGCATTCATGTTTTCAAAGTTTCTTTAAGAACTGTAAGTAGATCAATTACAGAGGACTACAAGTTCAGCATCTTTCCATGTACCATTAGTCCTTCGGTTTAGCTGAAGAAGGTCCCTACACTATCTTTAATCTGTTTCTCCCCCCACCTCCGCCACCCCCCATCCAGTAACGCCTCTCATTAAAACTAACTCTTTTGAAATATGCAACACTGGCTAGCTTGTCCCACTTGCTAATGGTCCTGAATTGATTCTTAATTAGTTGCAGTTTTGGAAAGAATCCAATTAAAATAGTGGGGGATTCCAATAGCAGAGAAGAGCCAGCTAATAAGTGTTACACTCTGAGCTGCTGATCTTTGCATTAAACTTGCTCAGGCAAAAGGCAGCTCTGCAGAATACGGCAGGATTCAAATCCTACTAAACATGTTCAGGTTTTAAACAGAAACCTTCACATGGTAATTTATCCTCTAGCCATAAAATATGATCAAAGAAAGGCAGCCAAATGCTGTTAGAAAAATTACATTCCTTCATTCCACTTTCTCTTCTTCCTAAAAGGACAGGTTACTAATTCAAGAGAAGACAGAGGAATCTTTTCAATAAATTATACTATATTTTTATTTGCTGTATATTTTCCAGTTTCCTATTCAAATTCCAAAAAAGGAAGAGGAAGCTCAGTGTGGGAAGAATTGGAAAAATAAAATAAAAAATAGAGGAGGGAAGTCTCCAGGAGGATAAATGGGATATTTTCCTATGTTCTTTCCAAAAGCAAGGAGTTGCCACCAGCAAAATTCCCAGTGTTGTTTATGAGGGCAGCTGGAGGGCATTTGACAGGTATGGCTTTTACGGTTCGGATTTAATTATAGAAAAGCAAGGGCTCGGGAAAGCAAGGTCTCAGGAAACCCAGGCAGGAGAAGGACTGTGCCACTGCTGGTGGGTGACAGTCACGTGACCAGCTTTGTATTCAGCGGTAATAACTCACTGCCGGCTACCGGAATGGAGCCCAGCTCGCCTATCCCCTAAGGAGCTTCCACCAGGCATGGATTCACAGAGTCTCTGATCTGCAGATTAACATGATCAGGACCATAGGCTTTGTCTTTTGCAAACATCCTCAGTCCCGGGATTTGTATCCAACATAAGGTTGAGCCCATATTTATTTGAGTAATGAATTGCAGTAATTAATGCACACATTGATTTTTTTCAAGTCTCCCTGAAGGCTATTTCTATTTTTAATTTATAGAAAATATATACCATTCCCTTAATAAGAACCGCTCTCTGTTTCCAAATACATAGAAGAAGAGACACAATGAAGCAAACAACAAAAAATGAAAGAAGCAGGTGGTGTTAAAGATTGGAGCAGGGACTGAATCAAAGTCACTTTTAAAAAATCAGTAAGAAGAGCCTTTTCCTGTGGAATTTCGGTCTGCTCTGGATCTGTTCAAATATTTCATCAAGCTGTTTAAAGAAACAGTTATTTGAAGTATCCAGTATTCACACAGATAAATATCTCCTTCTTTTAAACTAAGCTTCTTTCCAACTGTTAATAAACGGATATCCTGTGCAAAAAAAAAAAAAAAAGAAAGAGATGAAGAAGAGAGTTAAATCTGAATCAGATAAAAATTGTTGTGGAATTTTAACTTTGTTTTAAGAAGAGGTAATATCAATTCTTCCGATGTCCCTGACTAAATACCGTTTAAAACAGAGAAAGAGCTAGGGAGAGAGAAAAAGAGAAAGAACACCCCTTGTCTCAGCTGCATCTTAATTGAAGTATCCCTAGGGCTTGAAATGATGGCATTTTTCTTACTTGAGAAATAATTCTTTTCTGCACCAAGGTTCTTAGTAAATGCCAACAGAGAGGAGTGTGTAAGTGATACAATCCGATATTTAGCTGAAAGTCATAGGTAAGAAATAGTGGAAAAGCTTTTGTGGCAGGCATTTGGCTGTGGACAGGGCACAGCTCAGAAGGAAGGGGAGTTTGGAGACACGTGCAAACTAAAGAAATACCTGATTAACCTTTCGCTGACTCTGAGCCACGTGATGCGCAGTGAGCCTTCTTAGAGTGATGGCTTTAGAAGAAGATGTTAAATTTAACCTCTGGCGCATGATAAATTGACAATAAAAAATTCAATGGCTTGGTAATTACCAATCACTTTGGACATCGGCAACATTTTTCAGTTCTGTCACTGCGCATTGGCACAAAAGCTTCAGCTGAAATTCTCTCGATCTTCCTCTTTTTAACTTTGTTTTCATGATGCAGATTAAATCTGCCACCCTATTACTGATTCATTTTCCTAATTTTTCATGTCTGCACCATGCCCCAGCTGCACCAGACTGATAATTGTGGAGCCCAGCCCTGATGATTAACATCAGAAGAATTAATTATGCCTGCCATTAAAATTCCGGGTTGCACATGGTGATCAAGAAAAATTAAGTTTCTCTAGGCCTCTAAATCATTTCACCTTTACAGGGAAGGATAGTGGACAGCTAAGCTGCAACTGTTCCTACTGAGGTCGAAACCAGGTTGAATGCCCTTTGTGTAATTCAACACATGCTTTCCCTGTTATTTTTTCCAGGATTTGAACTAAAGGATTCAATGCTTAGAAAATCATAAAAAAGAAAAGAAACCTGAAAAATATTATCTATCCTACACTTTGAGAGAGGAGAAAAATACTTTTATAGAGGCTCAGCTGCTGTTTCAGAAATATCTGTTATACTAATTTGTAGAGGAATGCATCCTGTGGAAAAAGAAATGTGGGACCCTTGAAAATGGTGAAACGAGGGTGGAAAGGGGTCTAGCTTTACAATCGTTATAAATGGGAAGAAAGGAATGTTCATTCAAGAAGGTAAAGGCAGGCACATTTCTTAGAAATAAATTGATAACAGAATAAAAACAGATCCTCAGATCTTTAGGCTAAATAATAATGAGTAAAGGAAGCCTGTTGACTGACGCATTTCCAAAATGATTGTTGCATGAGAAACTCAAAATATATTCAGTCTAGCCTAAGGTACAAAATTTACTGGAGCTATAAAGAGTAAGATGATATGCATTTATCATGTTCTTTTTTCTACTCTATGTTCCATTTTTTAAATTACCATAATAATGTATATTATAGTCATGGCTTTAGAAGACTACAAAAGGAGTCATATTTTGATGAGCAGATGTAAATATCTTATGCCAAATGGTAAATCTCTTGTTCACCTCTATGCAAAGAGTATGCATAAGCTATGCATCATATCTGTTGCATTTATTATATTTAAGAAGTGATATCACAAGACAACAATTTCAATGCAGATACTCTTGTTAGTTTTTACTGGCAGTAAATTTACAGAGTCAAGTTAACTATACACTAATCCCAGGTGAGGTGGAACGCGGGTAGGAGAGGAGGAAACTGAAAAATTAATTCTATCTTTCTATAATCTATACTAGAAAATTTTAGAAGCTTGTATATTTTGACGTTGGCTGATTTTCCACAGGATATCTTGGGTTTAGTGACATGATAAAAGCCCAAACATAATGATTTAGTAGCTTGAGCTGAATATGTCTTATATTTCTTGAAATGACTACCTTCCATACTAATTATCCAGAATTATTTAATAACACAGTTTCACAAATGACAAGTTCTGCAAGCAGGGCTGACTGCAAATTTATTCATCTCATAAGCATTTTGAGATGAAGATAACAAAGACAACATAACAAAAACGAGAAAAGTCTATTGAAATACCAAAATTTGAAAAGTCATAAAATACATTCAGAGGACCATAAGAACAAATGAGACAAAAGCAGTGTGTGCGTGCATGCTCAGTCATGTCCAACTCTGTGATTCCATGAACTGCAGCTTGCCAGGTTCCTCTGTCCGTAGGATTCTCCAGGCAAGAATAGTGGAGCGGGTAGCCATTCTCTTCTCCAGGAGATCTTCCTGGTCCAGAGATTGAACCTGGGTCTCCTGCATTGGCAGGTGGATTCTTTACCACTGAACCTCCTGGGAAGCCCATAAGAACAAGTGAGATAAACACAGAGGCTTAAGTAGAGTCTTCAGACTCTTCTTCACTGTGCACAGAGCTGACTTTCTAGTATCCAGTTTTTAAATTATACACAAGTCCCTCAGGAGAAGAAACAGAAGGAAAAACTGGTCCCAAACATTCATATCGACCCCAGATTAAAGAAAGTAGAATTAAAATACAGAGCAAATAGTAGAATATATTCTACCTTTTCCATAACAAACAACGTAAAGGTTTAAATACTGAGAAGTGATGGAGCAGCAAGTGGAAGAAAGGTGGAAAGGAACTTGCAAATATAATCATATAAGCATCAAGATTGCACGATATGAAAAGTAGATAACACTACAACTTTCTGATGATCAGGGAAAATAACCCAGGACAATAAAAAGGTAACATAAGAATCCAATAGAAGTGAAATGACTAACATTAGTATCACTATAGAAGAAAACCTAGATGGTAGCTCAGGGGAAATATCTGAATTTTTCTTGTAGGTATTATAAGGCGCAGTAGGGGTGTCCCTAGTGGCTTAGATGGTAAAGAATCCGCCTGCCAATGTAGGAGACCTAGGTTCAATCTCTGGACCAGGAAGATCCCCTGGAGAAGGGAATGGCTACCCACTCCAGTATTCTTGCCAGAGAATCTCATGGACAGAGGAGCCTGGTGGGCTATAGTCCATGGGGTGGAAAAGAGTCTAAGCACACACACACAGAGCAGTAGATGGAGGGGAGAGGCACTCCCAAGTGCAATAAACAATTAGAAAACAGATGTGAGGCTACCTCTAACTACATTGAGTAATAATGATGGGACAAAAAGATGCAAAGATTTCCCACTGGCGTCCATTTTCCTTATCACAAATTTCTCAGTAAATCCTAAATAAATACACTCTCGCTTTATTCCTCTTTTTTCAAAATATTTATTCTTTTGTTTGTTTACTGGACTGCACCGGGTCTTAGTTGAGTCGTGCAGGATCTTTAGTAATAGCATTCAAACTCTTAGCTGTGGCATGTGGGATCTAGTTCCCTGACCAGGGACCAAACCCACGCCCCTGTGTGGGGAGAATGGAGTCTCAGCAACTGGGCCACCAGGGAAGTCCTACATTATTTCTCTTTATTTGTGGCAAAGAGGTCATAAGAGATAATTTTGGATATTATAAATAATTAAATTTTGGTTTTGTTTAATATATCTCTAATGTTCTGTTGATCTTTATTATTATAACTAGCACATATAATGCCAGGACAAAGTGAAAAGTGTGAGTATATGTGTGTGTGAGTGCATGTGTGTGTGTTTAGGAGTGAAAATTTTTACAATGTTCCTCTAGGTTTAGGGGAGGGACTGAGGCGATCACAATGTTACCCAGAAACAATCTATATAGATTACATGTGTAAGGCTTTCTGGTCTAAGTAAATAGAACTTATCCCAAAATGATTCAGGCACAGTAGTTTTTGAAATATATAATCATAATAGTGCTGTTCTCTTGGAAAGAATATAAATAGTTCACATAAACTGACACCATTTATGTTACTAGTAACCAGTCAAATAAAATGTTTCTTCGACTTTGTTAGATCTCCATGCTGTATTAGCCAGTACCAATGAATGAAAATTCCAGTGATCAGTGGGGGCCCTCGACATCTCTGGTGGTATGCTGTCTCCTGAAGGAATGCAAATAAAATCCACGGTGTCATGAAGCATTCTTGCCAAAATTGTTTTACCTAACTCTAAACAAACTTTAGATCCAATTCCCAGCACACAGGAAATACAAAGGATAGAGGAAAAAGTTAAATGACACCACAAGGAGACAAATCCAGAAAGCAGAATGTTCTACAGAAAAGCTAGTCAAGTCTCTTCAACATGTCAATTTCATGGTGGGGGTGGGGGGGGCGGCTCCTGATTAAGAGACATTATAAATTCACACACTGCAACGCATTCTGATTTGAACAAAGTAGCTATATAAGACATACTGAGAAAATCATGGAAATCTGAATATGAGCTGAATGTTAAATGATTGAATTTTTACTTTCATTAGGTATGATAATACAGTTGTGGCTATGAAAGAAAATGTCACCTTATGTAGACACTCTGGAATAAAGTTAAATAATATGAATAACTTTTTTTCAAAAAATAGTTCAAGCAAGTATATTGGAGTGAGTTGCCATTTCCTTCTCCAGGGGATCTTCCCAACCCAGGGATCAAACCCAGGTCTCCTGCATTGCAGGCAGATGCTTTACTATCTGAGCTACCAGCTGCTGCTGCTGCTAAGTCGCTTCAGTCATATCCGACTCTGTGCGACCCCATAGACGGCAGCCCACCAGGCTCCCCCGTCCCTGGGATTCTCCAGGCAAGAACACTGGAGTGGGTTGCCATTTCCTTCTTCACTGGGCTACCAGGGAAGCCCTCAAAAAAGATAGAATATGGTAAATTTTATGTAGGATGAGTTTATGGTTGTTCACTATACAGTTGACCCTTGAACAATTCAATTGTTATGGGTGCTGACCCTCCAGGCAGCTGAAAATCCACCTAAATTTGATAGTCAGCCCTACATATCTGCTGGAGAAGAAAATAGCAACCCACTTCAACATTCTTGCCCAGAAAATTCCAAGGACAGAGGAGCCTGGCAGGCTATAGTTCATGGGGTAGCAAAGAGTAGGACACGACTGAATGATGAACACACAAAAATCTGCGATTCCATATCTGACAGTTCAATCAACTGCAGAGTCTGTAATACTACAGTATTTATCATTGGAAAAAAATCCGCATCTAAGTAGATCTACGCATTTCAAACCCACATTATTCAAAGTTAACTGTATTCTCTGCTTTTCTATACACGTAAAATTTTTTTGTAATAATAATGTACTGGGAAGTGGTTAGTATTGGAAGGTAGATTTCTATAAAAGATGATTGGCTCTGAGTAATAACTAAATTGAAGTAGTCACTTGTGTTATAAGTAATGTCAAGGTATAGAGTCAGCCCAAACCACTGGAAGTCATTTGAAGGATCAGAGGAGTTACTATAATGGGTCCAAGAATATCTGATTCACATATTTTTTTCATTTGAAAGGTCTTTAGTTATCACCTGGTTCAACTGTACCATACCAACAGGGAAAGAGAAATAAAAGCGAGGGCATTGCTCATTTCTTGAACCACAAAAGCAGAAACAATTCTTTTGACTTTAGGCCTACCCTACTTCTTCTCATCCTATTCTAAATATAAACGTCCATGATTCTATTAATACATTTTTAACAACAATAAGGATAAATTATACTTTTATACATTTTGTAGTTTTTGTGTACTTTTCATATACTATTTCTTATAATGCTTCCTACAACCCTAGAGATAGATTGTTTTACAGATAAAGAAACTGAGGTGCTAAGAGGCCAAACAGCCTGCCTACCTTCAGAAAAAAAAAGAAAAGCTTGAGGCTAAATCAAAGCACGGCAGCAGTCCTAGCTCTGTGCTTTTGCATTATTCTATAGGTAGCACCTATACACGTGAAATGACTAGTTTGCAGGATCTGATTCCCCAGTAGCCTGCTTAGGGGATAATATCTTGCAGCAGCAAGTTTCATAGGACCTTTATTTGCCATATTAAAGTCAAAGGCGTAACATTATATAACAACCCAATGAAGGTAATTAACTATACCAATGCTTCTCAGCTCAGGCTGCATTTCGTAGACTCTAGAGTAGAGTCAGATATTCTGGGTTTTCTAAACGTGCTGCAAGCTGGAAAGTGAAGGGGAGGGGGAATTCTGATATGCAGCCATGATTTTAAAACCTCTGAAATAAACTACCACCATCCCAGTGTGCAGCCTTCTGGTGGTCTAACATGACCTAGGGATAGAATTTCTAAATCTGTAAAAGTAAATGACAGATGGATGAGGATCTCACATGCCGACGGGCAATTAAGCCTGTGCACCCTGGGATGACCCTGAGGGATGGGACGGGGAGGGATGGGACGGGGAGGGAGCCATTTCTCTTCCGCTCACTTCTTGACAAAGAAGTGGACCCACCTGGGTCCAGGATGGGGAACACATGTACACCCATGGCTGATTCATGTCAATGTATGGCAAAAACCACTACAATATTGTAAAGTAATTAGCCTCCAATTAAAATAAATTAAAAAAAAAAAAAGCCTGTGCACCGCAACTAGGGAGTCTGCATGCTACAACAAAGACCCAGAGCTGCCAAAAAATAAAGAGAGTAGACTGGTGGTTGTCTAGGGCTGGGTGTATATTGATGACTTGGAGTGATGGCTAAGGGATGCAGGGTAACACTCTGGGGTAATGAAAATGTTCTAAAGTTGATAGTGGCAATGGAAGCACAAGTCTATAAATATACCAAAGGCCACTATACACTTGAAATGTGTGAGTTGTGTGGTATGTAAATTAACTCTCAATAAGGCCATCATTTTTAAAAAATGAATGCTCTGTGTGTCTAAACAATCCCCATTTTCACCGCTTCTCTTCCGCTCACTTCTTGACAAACTGGAGCTGTGCTTTCATCCCCTGATCCAGCACGTTTGCCAACCAGGCTCTGTTCTGGGAGTTCGGGATTAGCAGCAAACATGGCAGAGAAGAGTCCTGTCCTCACGGAACTTATATTTTAGAGGAAGGAGGTAGGCAGTAAACACATAAATAGAGAACCATTTCAGACTGTGATAGAAGACAAAGGAAATAAAACTAGGTGAAGTTAATAGTAGTGCTGGGGGTGTGGGCCACTTTAAACGGGGTGATTGGTACATGAGGTAACTTTCAGGACTTGTGAGCCTTGAATGACATGAAGTAACAAACCACGCAAAGATCTGGGGGCTGAGCCACTGGTGAAGAGCAAATGTCTGTGGGGCAGTAACAGGTCTGACGTCTTCAAAGGAGGAAGAGAAGGGCAGAATGGCTGGCCCCGACTGAGCAAAGCAAACATGGGCAATGAGCTGGGGAGGCTGGCAGATGTCAGGTCACATGGGGCAAAACTTGGACTCCGAGAGAGCTTGGAGGATTACACTTTATGTGTCCAGATCAGAGTATGCCTGAGAGTGAAAAAGGGTGCTTTATTAATTGCATAGGCACAGGAACAATAGGTACAAACTGTGGACTGTCACAGACTAAACAGGATGTCTGCTCACCATACAAAAAGATCAAGATTTTACTCTAAAAGGCGATGGAGAACTATTGGCCGGTATTATGCTGGATTGTGTAAAGTTTGAAATTATCCTCCTAAGGGGACCCCAGAACTATTGTTTAATTAGAGAGATAAAGGATAGAAGTGGCACAGGCAAGCATCTGTATGGAAGCTAGAGGAACCACTCCACCACACAGAGGAGGGGGGCAGCAGCAGGGACCCCGCAATAAGACAGCCAGCACTGTCCTCCTTGGGCAGCCTGGGGTTAGTTCCAGTACATGAAAAATGCTCTGCTCAGCCCCCAGGGTTCCATGACATACAGCAGAAATCATTTTGGCTTGGAAAATTTTCAAAGCAGGTGTTGCTAGTCATTCGCTCTAACCATAGAATAGTTTCAAAAACACTCCCTAGCTTCTTCTGACCCAGAGCATGGGAATTCTGTCACTTCCCAGGCGTGAGCTATAAAACGCATTCCCAATTAACTGCTTGGAATTAAATAACAGGTTTACTGAGTTTTGGAGCTTGAATGGGTAACACTGAATTATTCCTTGGGTTTCTGGTTAGATACCAAGATATTGAGTAAGAAACATCTAGCAACAATCAACCATTTTTGCCCCTAATATCTGCTTTGGGAACAGAATCTAGGAAAGGTTGGAGGAATTCAAATTCTAAGAAGCATTCATAAGACATCTACAATTCTTTTTGAGAACAAGTTAATAATTTACTATTTATCGAACACCTAGTATGTGCCAGACATTATGCTAGATGCCATACTTGCTTTACCATCTATAACCTGTTACTACAAACTTGCCAGGTGGGTGTGTTATTCTCATTTATCTGATGAGGTTTATTGTTATTATTCTGATGAAATGTCTCAAATGTTATATTCTTAAAGTCATATCCTTAAGAAACTTCAACCTTAAGTCTAGAACTGAATACATGTTTATTCCCAAATGCCTTGACATGTTCCCCTCTGATGAAATAAGACATATTTTGTTATTTTCCTTGGAAGGAAAGTTATGACCAACCTAGATAGCATATTCAATAGCAGAGACATTACTTTGCCAACAAAGGTCCGTCTAGTCAAGGCTATGGTTTTCCCTGTGGTCATGTGTGGATGTGAGAGTTGGACTGTGAAGAAAGCTGAGTGCCGAATAATTGATGCTTTTGAACTGTGGTGTTGGAGAGGACTCTTGAGGGTCCCTTGGACTGCAAGGAGATCCAACCAGTCCATCCTGAAGGAGATTAGCCCTGGGATTTCTTTGGAAGGAATGATGCTAAAGCTGAAACTCCAGTACTTTGGCCACCTCATGCAAAGAGTTGACTCATTGGAAAAGACTCTGATGCTGGGAGGGATTGGGGGCAAGAGGAGAAGGGGATGACAGAGGATGAGATGGCTGGATGGCATCACTGACTCAATGGACGTGAGTCTGGGTGAACTCCAGGAGTTGGTGATGGACAGGGAGGCCTGGTGTGCTGCGATTCATGGGGTGGCGAAGAGTAGGACACGACTGAGCAACTGAACTGAACTGAACTGAAACATTCGATGTTCCATGGATATACCATCATTTTTACTCATACTGTATATGGAAATCCAAATACTGCAGAACAAATAAATTAGAAGTTATTGTTAACATTTCAGTGGGTTTTACTTCACTGATTTGTTAATAGCAGCTTCCCCAGGTGGCTTTATGATTTGCTTTACACATTTCCCATTTACATGCACCTATTCAGAAATGTATCTTCTGAGTGTCCTGAAGTTTAGATCTGTAACCCATTCTATAGCATATCTATTTTTGTTCTTTCTCATACCCCAGCCCTTCATGCAAAACATTTATACACCCAGGTGTTTACCATAAAAATCTAAGCACTAAAGTTGGTTTAAATGTTATTATTAATGGTGGCTGGCGGTATATACATTTATTCAAAAGGCACTTTCTTGCCCTTAAGGCAAATTCAAACTTCTTAGCCTCAGTTACCAGGCTCTTCACACTCTTGCCTCGTTTCTGATCCTAGCTGCACGTGACAATCACCCAAGGGCCTGTTAGACAGAAGGAGGGCTGGAGTTCGGGGGAACGGACAAGCAGCAGGTGGAGAGGATGTCCCCTGGTGAGGGGTGGAAGGCCAAGTTCAAAGACCACTCCGCACCACACAGAGGCCAATTAAATCAGACTGGGCTGGGGCCCTTGTTTTGAATTTGCTTGCTTGTCATTTATTTATTTAATCTCTCACTGATGCTCCTGTTTAGCCAGGACTGAAAACCTCATATCCCAGCTTACCCACTCGCCTGGCTCTCTGCTCTCCTTTACACTCTGGAAGCTGCCACCCACCGATGCACTCTCATCTCAAGGCCTCTGCTCAAAAAGAGTGCCTAGAACACACTCTTCCACAAGTCTCCTCCTGCATCTCGAGCTATATTCCTTCGGCTATACACTCCAGGAAGGTTCCCCCCATCCCTACAAAACAGGTTAGGACAGACTATGCTCAAGCCTCAACCCTCACAGAGCACTTGCCTCTTTAATCTGCCTGCCACCCCCCGCCTGCTCCTGGAGGACAGGTTTGTCTGTGCTGATCTTTGTATTCCTGTTGCCTAACTCCGTGCCTGGCACATAGGACATGCTCAGTGAACCATGTGAGGAATAGGTTCTATTTCCCGTCTGAAGCAGTTTGCCAGTTGATGGGAAATGACTGTAAGACACTATGGGATGTGTTAAGCGCCTCCAGGAGTGCACAGAGCATGCTTTGGGGGAGACAGGCTCTCTTCTATTTCATACACACTCCTCATTCCTTGCCTTGTTTTTGGTGACTTGTATTCACCTTCTCAGACATTACTGTTGTTCGAAAATTCAAAATAACACTCACCTAGAAGCCCTACGTCTAAATCTATGCTTGTCTCACTGATTAACCATGCATTTTACTGCGTAGATGTCTGCATCCACCAGCAGCCTGGCTGTGACTATGTCCTTGGAGTGACCTTGAGAAGCAGATGTGAGAATATTACCTTTGAAAGATGATTGAATTAATATCTGTGATTATGGACAGAACTACATTTTGGTATTGTCCCCAAAATAAAGAGATTCATTACTTTTATCAAAATTAGTAACTAATGATCAAAGATTACTGACTGTTATCTTTTGTTTACATCCTTTAAAATTTTCTCTATCTGTACCTTTTCTACATATGTCAAAAGAAAGATTTTTTATTATTTTTAAAAAGTGGCAGCATAAATACAGTTATCTAGCCTGTCGATTTTTTTCCATTTAACAATACATGGGATATATTTTTCCATGTTAATAAATACATATTTACATCATCATTTCTAATGCCTGTAGGTGATCTGTGGTCAAACCATTAGTTATTAAATCAACCACTATTGGCCGTCATTTAGATTGATTTCAGTTTCTGTTATAAACAATGCTGTGATGGATATCCTCATCTGTACAATTTTATGTGTTTATCCAGTGATTCCCTTCAAACACACTTGAAGAAGTGGAATTCCTGAAGCAAGGAGTTTACAGAGCTTTCATTCTGACATTATGCTGAACTGCCAACAGAATATGTTAGATGAATTTTTATCACTATCAAAAGTTTATAAAAGCATATGCTTCCCTATTTTCCTATCAGCAATAAGTTCTTTCAATATTCATTCATTTCATAGAAGAAGATGTCTATTGCTGTTTTAAGTTGTAGTTCTTTGATTATTCATGGGCTTTAGTATCAGTAACCTCAGATATGCAGATGACACCACCCTTATGGCAGAAAGTGAAGAGGAACTAAAAAGCCTCTTGATGAAAGTGAAAGTGGAGAGTGAAAAAGTTGGCTTAAAGCTCAACATTC
>NW_011495022.1:3931540-3935946 GCF_000754665.1 Bison bison bison | reverse complement strand
TAGTATATTCAAAAGCAGAGACATTACTTTGCCAGCAAAGGTTCGTCTAGTCAAGGCTATGGTTTTTCCTGTGGTCATGTGTGGATGTGAGAGTTGGACTGTGAAGAAGGCTGAGTGCTGAAGAATTGATGCTTTTGAACTGTGGTGGAGAAGACTCTTGAGGGTCCCTTGGACTGCAAGGAGATCCAACCAGTCCATCCTGAAGGAGATCAGCCCTGGGATTTCTTTGGAAGGAATGATGCTAAAGCTGAAACTCCAGTACTTTGGCCACCTCATGCGAAGAGTTGACTCATTGGAAAAGACTCTGATGCTGGGAGGGATTGGGGGCAGGAGGAGAAGGGGACGACAGAGGAGGAGAAGGGGACGACAGAGGATGAGATGACTGGATGGCATCAGTGACTCGATGGACGTGAGTCTGGGTGAAATCCGGGAGTTGGTGATGGACAGGGAGGCCTGGCGTGCTGTGATTCATGGGGTCACAAAGAGTCGGACACGACTGAGCGACTGATCTGATCTGATCTGAGTATTCTTTTACTTTTTTTTTTGCTATTCGTATTATTCTATTATCACGTTCACACTTTTATTAATTTGTAGGAGCTCTTTGTATATTAGAGATGGAATCCCCTTGTCATATGCTGTATAAGTCTTTTCCGCGTTTGTCTTTATCTTTACCTTTGACTGTAGGGTGTGCTTTTGTTGTACTATGGTTTTGTTTTTAATGTAGTCAAATTATTAATCTTTTCTTTCGTGTTCTTGGCTTTGATGGTATAAAATTTTAGTATGTTATATATTTTCTGAGATTTAAGATGGATTTCTCATTTTGTCAACAACAAAATGTCACTTGGAAATCAAATTAGAATTGTTGAAAATATTGTTTAGGCTATTTATTACACAACTATAGTCCTTAACCTTGGGTTGAGAAGATCCCCTGGGGAAGAGAATGGCTGCCCAATCCAGTATTCTTGCCTGGAGAATCCCATGGACAGAGGAGGCTGGCTGGCTATAGCCCATAGGGTCGCACAGAGTCAGACACGACTGAGTAAGTAACACACAATCGTTTACACCACTAAAAAAATGTTTAATGATGACTAAAGTTAACACACTTATCAATATTTTTAAAGGGGAAAAATAATCAATATTTTCAAAATCCTGTCTGTGCCAATTTGTAGGTGATACTCTGTGTCTTGCATATTTATTATCTGAAATAACATGATCCCAATAGAAAACTCTGATTTGGTCAAGAAACAACTTTACAAGCTGTTGCAGAATACAGATGCAAGTATCACAGCTTCAAACTGTGAGGCAAGATCCAGCCAGGGCTTGGCTGGAAATGTTTCCATAATGACCACACGCGGGATAAAACAACAGAAAATCATTCACTCTCACTGGAAGGTGAAGCATTCTAGAAAAGTTTCTCTTTGCTTTCCTGGAGATGCTACGTAGGACCCCCAAAGTTCATGAAGGATAGAGTGACAATATGTGACAGCCTGCTGCATGACCTCCACACACGCACACACCATTCTTTGATGAGGACTTGCTCAGTGAACCAACATTTGGTCCCTATAGGCTTTCCTTTGATTTGTTGTTAATCCAGACCCCTGGTCAAGAAAGTACAGCTGGCTTTAAAAGATGCAGATTTTTTCTGATTTCATAATGCCAGTTCAGCTTCCTTTAAATTCTGCAACAAAATTCTTCTCAGCAGGTCATAAAATAATGGATTTATGAAAGCCAACGACAATTCAAATTTCTCTTTTTAAAATTGATGAAATTAACAATAGCAACAATAATGAAATCATTTGGGCAGCATGAGTCAAAAGAAACCATTTCCTGTAACAAAAGCAGCTGTGTAAGATAAATCTTCATTTTGATCTCTTGAGAATATAAAACAATTTTAGCTGTCTTTTCATTCTTTGTATTTTACTATTAAGTACTATAAAAAATATCAATTAATTAATAACAGATAGTCTCATGTTCAACACGCTCACAACTGTACCCTCACCTGATGAAGAAACACTCTCCTACTGGTTAGCGATTGTTAGATGAAGTGGAGTGCTGGGCCAGGGATATAGGGCATCCACAAAAACAAAAATAGAATCACTGATACAAAGACTCATCATCCATAGGAAGAGTGGAGAGACTTAAATGGGAAATAAGTACATAATAGATTTAACTAAGAATTTAAATCCTGTGATTCAGGAAAGAATGTGTAAGCAGAAGCTGCGGCATAAGACAGTTCAGTGGAGAAAATTGAAATTGAGCTGGATGTTAGAGAACAAGTGGGAGAAATGTTCAAGGAGGGAAGAAGGCAACAGTTCCATAAGAGCGGAAAGGTAGAAATGAGCATGGTACATGAGCAAAACATGATTCACCTGTGGAGCCGTTGAAGACTCTATTACTGAAAGGCAGACAAATGTTCCACCATACACGGAAGGGAGAGAAAATAAGACAGGGAGATGCAAAGAGAGGCTTGAGGAATGAGAAGTTTCACCAGGTATGAGCAGGCTATTGCTACCCCACCTCCCGACCTTCCAGGTTCAAAAATGGAAAGATTGTTTTTTTTAATATAAAAGTTGCTTATAGAATCCAGGGGTGGGCAAAACACTATCTGCTATAATGTATATTCTTCCTTTACTGTGTGTCCACCTCCCATTACACCTGGATAATTACTTTACACAGGGAGGCATGCAAAAAGAATTTTAGAATGAATAAACTAATAAAAAAATGATAAAATTTTTGAGGAGTTTATTATATTATTATTATATCTGGGCATGAACTTTTGGGGGTTTCAGGGCACTGGAAGAAAAATGGTGGGAGAAAGGAAAACCAGCTATTAAACTCCTGCAGAATATTAATTATAAAATGATAAGGATTTAGATTTAGGAGGCAGGAATAGGAATAAAAACAGAGACATTAATTTAAGAAAATTATTGAGTCATTAAATTATTTGAGTTAAAAATTGAGTCATTAAATTATTTCTACTCATGGCTATTCCCATCTAACACCCAGGTCAAGTTTAGGTGATTTGACCAACTATTACACGCATTCATTCACATGGAAAATATCTATTGAGCACTAGGCACTCTTTTGGCCCCAGGGTCCAAAGTGAAATTCAAATTTATTTTCTTCAAATTTCTGACTGATCACATAAAGCCATGAACCCTGACAGCCTAACGACTCATGTACAATTGGTCATTATCACAATAATCATCCCTGATTACCAAAATAACCTGGCATTTATTAGGAGAAAGGTTTGAAAGAGTGAATTTTAAGGCTGAGTAGCATTAAGACAGTCCCAACTGTGTATATATTGGAAACATTAAACAAGCAATTAAGCACTTCATCTCCAGTCACTTCACATTATTTACCCAAGTGAGACAGAGTTCTAACCAGATATAACATTTTAGGAAGCATGAATTCAGATAGATTTTTAAGGCAGCAAAAAAAAAAAAAAAATTGCCCAACAGCAACCATATATGGATCATGAGTCAAAATTTTTCTAAATCCAAATTTGAACATGTGTAGTTTAAATTTGATGTTCTTTCCATCATTTAACTTTGCCTTTAGGCTCCACCAGTCACATGCCTTTCTAAATATCTACATCAAGATTAGAGGTCCCAAACATCACTTAGCATATCACTCCCCAGGAGAATAAAATTTAATAACCCCTTTTTTCCTCTCTTCCTTCTTACCTCCTTTTTCCCCTCTACCCCCACTTCTTCCCTTATTCCATCCCTTCCTTTCTTAGCTATTGAGTGCCTATAACTCTTCAGTGTAGTATTGAAGTGAAGTGAAGTTGCTCAGTCATGTCCGACTCTTTGCGACCCCATGGACTATAGTCTACCACACTCCTCCGTCCATGGGATTTTCCAGGCAAGGGTACTGGAGTGGGTTGCCATTTCCTTCTCCAGAGGATCTTCCCGACCCAGGGATTGAACCCAGGTCCCCCACATTGTAGGCAGACGCTTTAACCTCTGAGCCACCAGTGTAGTATTAGGTTGGCCAAAAAGTTCATATGGAAAAACCCAAACAAACTTTTTAGCTAACCCAATACTAAGGCTGGGAACTCCCATAGTGAACCTGACAGTCTGACAGTCACTGGAGGGCTCCCTTGACTGGAGCCAGCAATTCCACGTCCTCCAAAATAGAATCCCATCCTTTCCGAGGCTTATACTTCCTGATTACTACCCCAAACCACACAGAACTTCAAAACAGACCAGTAGAGCTCCACATTACCCTTTAAATTCCGAGAGCTTGGCTTTGTTGTTTCTGTCTCCTGAAACTGAACTTCCAGATGTTCAAGCTGGATTTAGAGAAGGTAGAGGAACCAGAGATCAAATCACCAACATCCGTTGGATCATTGAAAAAGCAAGAGAGTTCCAGAAAAACATATACTTTTGTTTTATTGA
>NW_011495022.1:3919847-3931440 GCF_000754665.1 Bison bison bison | reverse complement strand
GACCACCTGACCTGCCTCCTGAGAAATCTGTATTCAGGTCAAGAAGCAACAGTTAGAACTGGACATGGAACAACAGACTGGTTCCAAATCAGGAAAGGAGTACATCAAGGCTGTATATTGTCACCATGCTTATTCAACTTATATGCAGAGTACATCATGCAAAATGCCGGGCTGGATGAAGTACAAGCTGGAGTCAAAATTACCCAGGAGAAATATCAATAACCTCAGATATGCAGATGACACTTATGGCAGAAAGTGAAGAACTAAAAATCCACTTGATGAAAGTGAAAGAGGAGAGTGAAAAAGTTGGCTTAAAACTCAGCATTCAGAAAACTAAGATCATGGCATCCAGTTCCATCACTTCATGGCAAATAGATGGGGAAACAATGAAAACAGTGACAGACTTTATTTGGGGGGGGGGCTCCAAAATCACTGCAGGTGGTGACTGCAGCCATGAAATTAAAAGACACTTACTCCTTGGAAGAAAAGCTATGACGAACCTAGACAGCATATTAAAAAGCAGAAACATTACTTTGCCAACAAAGGTCCATCTAGTTAAGGCTATGGTTTTTCCAGTAGTCATGTATGGATGTGAGAGTTGGGCTATAAAGAAAGCTGAGTGCTGAAGAATTGATGCTTTTGAACTGTGGTGTTGGAGAAGACTCTTGAGAGTCCCTTGGACTGCAAGGAGATCCAACCAGTCCATCCTAATGGAAATCAGTCCTGAATTGGAAGGACCGATGCTGAAGCTGAAATGCCAATCCTTTGGCCACCTGATGCGAAGAACTGACTCATTGGAAAGACCCTGATGCTGGGAAAGATTGAAGGCGGGAGGAGAAGGGGATGACAGAGGATGAGATGGTTGAATGGCATCACTGACTCGATGGGCATGAGTTTGAGTAAGTTCTGGGAGTTGGTGATGGACAGGGAAGCCCGGCGTGCTGCTGTCCATGGGGTCACAAAGAGTTGGACACGACTGAGCAACTGAACTGAACTGTCTCCTGACACTTGGTCTTTCACCAACCCCTTGGAGAAGGAAATGGCAACCCACTCCTGTACTCTTGCCTGGAAAATCTTATGGACAAAGGAGCCTGGTAGGCTACCGTCCATGGGGTTGCAAAGAGTCGGACACGACTGAGCAATGTTACTTATAAAACAGTGCCCCAATCTGACACAGTCTGACCTGGATTCAAATTCTAACAACATTGTTCTGTCTACGGGATCTTGAATAAGTTAATTAATCTCTGGGACCCTCACTTTCCTAATTAGGTAAATTAAAATAATAATACTTACATTTCCAGGATGTTGAAAAGATTAAATGAGATGATTTAACCTCTCTCCTGTGTGAAAGCATCTAACAGACGCTTTATGATGATTTTTCTGGGACAATTACAGGAAAAAGTGAGCTATCCTACCAAATTCCCAGAGCATGTTATACCACTGCACTTTCAAGCCACCTCCAATTATTAGTTATTTTTTTAATTTATTTATTTTTTAACTGAAGGATAATTGCTTTACAGAATTTTGTTGCTTTGTGTCTACCTTAACTCCCTACATAGGACCAGAGGATGTGACAAACCTATTTATGGTTTCCTGATACCTGAGACATACACAGTTGGTCACACTGAGGAGAAAAGGAGAAAGATCCTCATGGTTGACATTAGTAGTTTAAAGATTCTTCTGAATTTGGAGACTTATCTAACATTCAGATTGTTCCTCTGAGCTTTACCTAATCGTGCAAATGGGAAGTCACCTCAGAACGACCTCCTTTTTTTATTTCTGTTGTTACTGAGTTTAAATCCAAATACAAAGGCTGAAAATACTCATATCTAAATACTATCCACTTAATTTCATATTGCTCTTCATGTTCAATCGCCATGAAACAATTAAGAGCAAACCAAAAAGGGAGTATTTTGCAATACAACAGATCGCCAAAATAGGAACCCAGGCAGAAAATTAAAAGGTTAATGAAGAGTCAACCCAGTCCAGCTGGCATGCTAAGCCAGTGACTAGCACCCTCACAATAATAAGAATTACAAGCATATGTCTTCAAAGAAATAATTGAGGCAGAAGGGACTCATTTCACTAGGCCATTATCATGGCCAAACTTACACCTAAGCCAATGCAACTTCAGAAAACCTATGACTCTTGCCTTAAGAAGCTTCAGACCACTTTACAGAATCACTGCGCTAGTCAATAGCACCCTACTTCTGCAGGAGTAATTTATGGTCCCCTAAATCAAGGACTTTCCACTGTTCAATAAAACTCTCTCCTGAATTATAACAAAAGTCAAAACTAAGTTCACTCAGACTGCTGCTGCTGCTGCTAAGTCACTTCAGTCATGTCCCACTCTGTGCGACCCCATAGACGGCAGCCCACCAGGCTCCCCCATCCCTGGGATTCTCCAGGCAAGAACACTGGAGCGGGTTGCCATTTCCTTCTTCAATGCACGAAAGTGAAAAGTGAAAGTCATGTCGCTCAGTCATGCCCAACTCTTAGCGACCCCATGGACTGAAGTCTGCCAGGCTCCTCCGTCCATGGGAGTTTCCAGGCAAGAGTACTGGAGTGGAGTGCCATTGCCTTCTCCGTCACCCAGACTGGCAACATGCAACAGGAAGCTCTCCATGGCCCCCATGCATTATTTCAGAGAGGGCAGAAGCCCTGGCATCTGTGAATCCCACCCAGCAGCTCACCACTCCCCAGTGTGGTTATCCCCACACCCTGCCCCTGTGCCAGGAATCTGGAGACAACCTACAATGGGGACAACCTGTCTTATTGGATCAAGATCGAGGAGCATCTTGCTCCTTCTCTGGTAGACGGACATAGCTGCTGTATAAGAGGCTGAAAAATGACCAAAGGGAAATCTTTTATTTTTTGTTGTTGTTGTTGAAGTATAGTTTATTTACAGTGTTATATTAATCTCAGGTATGAAGCATTGTGATTCAGTATTTTTACAGATTATACTCCATTAAATGTTATTACAAGATAATGGCTATAATTCCCTGTGCTATATAATATATCCTTATTGCTTATCTATTCTACACACAGTTGTTTGTATCTCTTAAACCTACACCCCTAATTTGCAACCCCCACCACCCCTTTCCCCTTTGGTAACCAAAGGAAACCGTTCACAATGTACATGTATTTAACTGCAATATAAGCTCAATATGAGCTGCAATTGCTTCACATGGAAAAAATCCAAGGCCTTCCCAATGGAGAACTCAGACTATGAAGGTGATGGGCACTAAGGAATAGGAGCAGGTTGGCAAGATTCTCAGGACACGTTTGGATATAATTGCTTATTCTTTTTTTCCAGGAAAAGTCCCCATAACAGGGAAGGAACCCCTCCTTGCCCCTTTCCAGTAAATTCTCCTCATAGCACGTTGTACCTCCCCGGGGACATTTAGAGACTGCCATTCATTTAATTGCTTGAAAAGCCCAAACCAAACAAGAGTCACTGGAGCTTGGCCCTGTTTGTTGGCTGTCTGCAGATTTACAATTTAGCACCATGTGGATCTTCCGAGCCAAAGTGTTAGAAATCTAAGGGGCGCATTCCACCTCTCAAAGTACAATGGGCAAGCGTGGAAAAGCTTGAGAGTCCCCACAAGGCACCAAACCCAATTACATTGCAACACGTGTGCAGCCCTTTAAGCTGCTCATTAACATTTGGAAAATTCTTCTGGTAAATGTCTTCATATCCAATTTAGCCTTCTTTCCCCTTCTCTCCACCACCCTCATTTCATAGACAGGCCACAGTAATGAGCTATATAAACGTAACTCTTTAAACGAAGAATGTCATCACTTCGGAATACAAGAGAACGGTGCATGTCGTGTGTGTCTACAAACTGCAGTTGCTGTCTGTTAGAGTTTGTAGCAACTTTTAAATCTGTCAACACGGCATGAATTTCATACTAAGCTCCTTCCCAGTGCTTGAGCCAGGAAGCAAAGGGGGAACAGGCTGTATCATTTATGGGCAGGCTGGTATTGGGTCAACTGTGACATCACACTCCGCTACCACCGTAACGAGGTGAAAGGCTAGGCTGCGACAACATGGCACTTTGTTTATTGGGAAAATTTAAGTGGGGGCTGTATTTCAACTTCTGATAAAACTGGAACAAAGACTAGGGATTACAGATTTTTAACAGCTCCAAACAAGAGGAGAGTGAAAAAGAGAGGAGCCATCTAGGAACTTAGTGAAAAATGCCAAAAGTCAAAGGATCCAAGTAGGCTCCAAGCAGACTGGTTCCTTGGTATTTATATTGGACTTGTCAGCTCAGCTAAAACATAGGCACATCAGCCAAGTGTCTAATTTTTATTTCTTTCCCATGATTAATATTTAAGCAGGGAGGAGAAACCTAAATTGTGTGTATATTTTAAAAAATATGGGTCCCCTGTTTAATACTCTGGCAAGTCTCTACCTTGGTCTAAGTTATATATTCAGAAGTATAACCTCAAATATGTTTTCTAACACTGATATTGGGTACCATGATCAAATCCTGTTTCTCCATATAATTACATACAACATTTGAATTAATTAATAACCTACTGAATACAATATTGTGTGGTAAGAGATATTTGGCAAACAAGAGAGAAAGAAAAAGTTTTCAAGATCTAGCTATATTTAGAATTAGGAAATTTTTATGTAGATTTGTAGCTAATACCTGCACTTTGGTGTATTTGTCACACCTAGAGGCCCCATCCGCATAGAGTGCCCAGTGTTTGGGAAACCATCATGTCAACAGCTGACTGTGAGGTAAGGCAGAGTAAAACGAGGACGCTGGGTAAGTGCAGGTGCTAATGGCAATCTGAAGAAAAAGGCACTAAATTCACCTAAAATTATTTTATCTTCTGCTGAGAGAACCCCTACTCCCAAACTAGTCCTTTATGTATACATACATATATCAGTGAGGCAATGCTGCTGCTGCTGCTAAGTCGCTTCAATCGTGTCCGACTCTGCGCGACCCCATAGACGGCAGCCCACCAGGCTCCCCGTCCCTGGGATTCTCCAGGCAAGAACACTGGAGTGGGTTGCCATTTCCATCTCCAATCAATAAGGCAATAGGTTTGAGCTATTCCTATTGGGATGGGACCCAAGTTCTCTCTCAAGAGAGAAAGACACCAAAGCATCACACCACCAAAATCTGGAGGAGCTTATTTTTCAAATTGCTCTAAATAGTTCTTCTACTTCATGTAAGTGAGAAATTTATTCTAAAAGAAAACATCCATTGTAGAACCATTACTCTTTTCCTCTTAATTTTCTCAGCTCTAATCAGATACAACCTAGTAGAACTGGGCCTAAATTTTACCAATTCATCCCCTCAATTTTTGTGAAATACTGGTTGCTTCCCACTTCTTAGGAATCCCAATATTAATTGGACTCATGTTTTTTCCCTAATTATGGGCCTCTGAGAAACCTTGCCTATCTCCATGGTGACCATATAGTCCTTCATCAGCTCCAAGTTAACCCCTTCTTTGCTATTTCCTCTTTCTGTAGATGCTCTGCTGATCACCCAGATGCTTAGCTAGGAACACAGACTACTTATTTTTCATTCCCCACTGTCAGGGTAATTACACTGCTTGAAATGTCAAATAACCAAAATAGTAAAATGGTTAACAGCATGATCCCTAGAATTCAAAAAAAAAAAACAAAAGCCTTTCCAATCTCTCTAACATATTTATCTGTGCCACTTTCGACAAATTATTTACCCCTCTGAACTTTAATTTACTCATTCCTAAAATGGGAAGAATAATAACATCTACTGTTGTAAAGATTAAACGACACATGAAGTACTGAGTGCAATACCAGTACACGGAAAATGCTCAGTAAATAGCTGGTGACAAAATAATAATTATGTAATGATGAGATGGTTAATAACAAGTATATGATAATCATATATTATATCATAATCATTCTTGGTGGGAACTCATTGCCTAACATTATCCAAAGCTACCATCCTTTCTCTAGTTTAATTCCATATCAAGACCCTAGTATTTTCAGTCTTTCTACCTGGAGGAAAAAAAACAGTGGAGAAAGAGAAAGATAATGGAAACAAAATGCAGAGACAGCCAATCAGTCAGCAAAGTGCCCACCCCATGTGCATACAATCAGCACCAGCTGTAGTCCAATTAAACTTAATCTAGTCACATGCTCATGGGCTCCTCAGAAATTAGAGGAAATCAATTCAAATGCTAATGAGAAAGTCCATAATTTATTATCTGCTGAGGAATGCATGTTACATTAATTTTAACTGTAAACAATTATTTTTATTGCAAGATTAATTACCCTATCTTATACAACTTCCTTTTTTCATATTCTTTTAAGGAATTAGTTTTCAGTTGCTGTTTTGTGGTTCTGTCACAGTTCTTTAGCTTGAGAAAAGTATAATTAATTTAGGGATGCTGCAAATGTTGTTTTCTATTCTTCTGCCAAAAGAAAGTGGAATAAATGGCTAGGTCAAACACAGAGAAAAATAGCTGCAGCTTCCGGCCAAGATGAAAAGACATTAGAACTCAGAATGGTAGTGGAGGGAACCAAACAGAATTTAAAACATAACTTAATGTTGGGCACTTCTGACCATAGAATTTAAGGCTTCAACATACAAAGCCCAGTCTTCAAATTATTCCTAAGTCCTAAAAATCACTGGAAGATTCATGAGCTAAAGTTTTCATAGCAAGAAAAAGACTAATCATTTTTTTCTTAAAATAGCAACAAGGCCTAGATTTCTCCCTACATGCTGGTGGGCGGGGGAGGGGGGGGGGTTTTTTTTTTTTTTAAGTAATTAGAAAAGAATGAAATTTGTGCTTTCAGGATTCTGCTCCCTTGACAAAGTTCCCCTCACTCTGACTTGGCTTTCAAGGTGAATGACTGTTCAACACAGTGGCTTATGGGAAATTATTCTTAAACCAATCACTTCTCAATGTGGAGAACAGGACTTTAGACAGAGCTTTCAGCCCTATGAGTGTTCAATTATTTCTGACAAATCATTTCTTTACTTGATTCTTATGCTTTTCAAAAGTTAAAGAACTCTACTTCTTTTAAAGGCACAGCTAGACATAACATTTTCAAGATAAGTATTTATGAAATACCAAAATCCATTAGTTTACTTCATTGGGACTTTCTTAATTTAAACTTCCAATGAAGGCAACTGCTATCATCGATTAAAATTAAATTAGTCTAAATTAAATCAATAAGCCTAGTTGTTGTTTTCAATGGGAATTTGGTTAGAAAATGGATAAGAGAATTGAGCTCAGAGAAGATTCAACTGTTAATTACTTGTAAAAGTTTAGGCTTAAAGCGTAATAAGCCTTTGACCTGGGAGTGGAAACAGAGGACCCTGGGCCACAATCCTAAGTCAGGTTCAACTGTGACTTCCTGTCAAGGGTATTGAATTCTAGTTAGTACTAATGTGTTTCAATCTGACCCTCTCGGAGAACTATGGCCTGGAAGGCCATCAGACACAAACAACAATCAGCTGTGTCAGAGCAGACAGGATGAAAAATCATCCATCCCATGAGCAACGAGCTCTTAGCACTCCACACGATAAACTCAAACCAAAAAGTGGGCATTTTTGCCCTTTTTACATGGTTTCATGATTTCTGTGGAGTATTTTCAGAAGTCCCTACTGAGAGAGCATGTGCTACTTATCAGAATTACATATAGTAGCTACAAAAACCAGGAAGTGATTAGAAGGGACAGGCTCTGGTGATACAGCTTACACCTGGCTTTAATTTGATTGTCAGATGTCAGAAGGGCAGGCTTATAAGGCCAGACTTTCCTCTCCTCCAGCCCTATAGGGAATTATTGCTGATTTATTTTAGCAAAGAATGTTTCATGCTCTTGATTTCCATTCCAATTTCTTTGCTTAATAAAATAAGATGTCACATGTCAACCTACATTGTATTGAATTATTTCAGCAACCCAAAGCCATTCAAATCCACTTGAAAATTTGCCACAAAGCCAAGATCTGTCACAAAGCATTAGGATTATTTACCCCTGGAAAACCTTCCTATATAAGAGGAACTGATAGGTGGCACACAACAAGAAAACCTTGAAGGATTTCCAAGTTTTGCACACCAGACTCTGGTTCAACACATATCAAGGTTCTATGGCCCCTTGAATTACTCAATGCCTAGATTTAAATTCCTCTGTTATTCTAATTGGACCAAAACAATCTTAAGGGCTAAATTTGTGAGAAACTTTCCAAGCTGTAGACCTGTCCCACAAAATACATAGGAAAGGACCTCCATTATTTTCAGAGATTTCATATGAATAATTTGCATTCTATTAAAGTCCTCTGATTGATGAAGCCAAGGACATCCAAGCAAATAATAAGCCACAAGTCTGCATTTTGAAGGGCTATCTTGCTCTGGGCCTGTTTCCTTATAGCCAGGAGCAGGGGGTACCTGCAAGTGAACTCATCTTCTAAATGGGGTGAGTGGGAGCATCTCCAACTCTGATCAATTACAGATGTATTTCATACATCCCAAACCAATGTGGTTAAAGAGGAAACTACTTTGGAGAGAGTCTACGGATCATAAATGTGATGAATGAACCAAAGGAACCCCATCTGTAAGTGCTTATGCATTCCGGATTCAATGGTAGAGCTTGAATGGCTTATCCTAAAACACTCTTCAAGGGGGATTCTTTTTTATAGCAAATATGTGTGGAATGTCCTGCAGAACTGCAGGGTTTCATTTTATGTGTATGGGAACCAAGAGAAACACAGAGACGCTGCATGAATCCTCCTCCTAAAACTGTTTCTTTGACTATTGGAAAGTATCAAGCCCCAAACATCACATCAGAAAGTATTCTCTCTCATGATTTCCAGTGGAGAAATTCAGTTTTCAAAAGGATAGTGGTTTGGATCTCTACAAGAGAGCATCCTTAGATTCTCAGCTCTTTTGAGATTCACAAGTCTCTGGTCATCCTGGGGTCATTTCAGTGTTCCTATAGAGCAGTGTTTTGGCAGCAGTACATGCCTCTGCCAGTCCCCTCTACCCTTGGAGGAGCTGCTGGACTTCCATCTCTAGGCCCAGCTCCATTAAGTTTCTAAAGGGACTTCTAAGGGCCCATGGATAGAATAAAGGATATCTGTGAACTTCAGTGAGAGAACAATTATTTTCACTACATTCTAACAAAATTTGGTATTTCCTTGAACTGTGAATGCAGACAAGCCAGAGCAAAATGAGCACATCTGAAACTTACAGAAATTACATATATATATATATACTTTTTTTCATATTATTATTATGTTGATGCCATTATCTCTAAATACCATTTATATTTATCACTATTTCAAAATTCTGGTGGTTACATGTATCAGATTTATTTTATTATTAATCTATTATATAAAGCAAATGTAATACTAACCATAATTTTAGAACATTTTATAACTGTGTTTCAATATGATTGGTTTTTCTTATAATTCTAGAGATTTTATTTTATGCATTAAACATATTTTATGAGAAAGGATTTATTGGCTTCATCAAACTTTCAAAGGGGTCTATGGCACACACGCACAAAAGATGAAGAACTCTGACCCCAGCATGACTCTTAGAGTTCTTATCTGGCCATTACCACATAACCCCCAGACCCTCCATCAAACACAACAAAACAGTTTCTATCTGGTCCTAAAGAGTGTTACTGTAATCTGCCTGTAATGCAGGAGAACTGGGTTTGATCCCTGGGTTGGGAAGATCTCCTGGAGGAGGGCATGGCAACTCATCCAGTATCCTTACCTGGAGAATCCCCATGGACAGAGGAGCCTGGGGGTTACAGTCCATAGGGTCTCAAAAGATCGGACACGACAGAGCAACTTTCACTTATTAAAGAGTATTACAGCTCTAGTAGCCCAATCCTTGCATATTTCCTGCTTGAATTTCTGTCTTAGAAACTAGGTTTATTCTCTGTTCCTTCTAGGACTGGGTCCTCTTATTTGCCCACTCATTTATCCATTCATTCATGGCATCACTTCATGGCAAATAGATGGAGAAACAGTGGAAACAGTGGCTGACTTTATTTTTGGGGGGCTCCAAAATCACTGCAGATGGTGATTGCAACCATGAAATTAAAAGATGCTTACTCCTTGGAAGAAAAGTTAAGACCAACCTAGACAGCATATTAAAAAGCAGAGACATCACTTTGTCAGCAAAGGTTCATCTAGTCAAGGCTATGGTTTTTCCACTAGCTTTGTTTGTAGTGATGCTTCCTAAGGCCCACTTGACTTCACATTCCAGGATGTCTGGCTCTGGGTCAGTGATCACACCATCGTGATTATCTGGGTCGTGAAGATCTTTTTTGTACAGTTCTTCTGTGTATTCTTGCCATCTCTTCTTAATATCTTCTGCTTCTGTCAGGTCTATACCATTTCTGTCCTTTATTGAGCCCATCTTTGCATGAAATGTTCCCTTGGTATCTCTAATTTTCTTGAAGAGATCTCTAGTCTTCCCCATTCTGTTGTTTTCCTCTATTTCTTTGCATTGATTGCTGAGGAAGGCTTTCTTACCTCTTCTTGCTATTCTTTGGAACTCTGGATTCAGATGCTTGTATCTTTCCTTTTCTCCTCTGCTTTTCACTTCTCTTCTTTTCACAGCTATTTGTAAGGCCTTCCCAGACAGCCGTTTTGCTTTTTTGCATTTCTTTTCCATGAGGATGGTCTTGATCTCTGTCTTCTGTACAAGCTAATGGAGGTGATGAAATTCCAGTTGAGCTATTTCAAATCCTGAAAGATGATGCTGTGAAAGTGCTGCACTCAATATGCCAGCAAATTTGGAAAACTCAGCAGTGGCCACAGGACTGGAAAAGGTCAGATTTCATTCCAATCCCAAAGAAAGGCAACGCCAAAGAATGCTCAAACTACCGCACAATTGCACTCATTTCACACGCTAGTAAAGTAATGCTCAAAATTCTCCAAACCAGGCTTCAGCAATACGTGAACCATGAACTTCCTGATGTTCAAGCTGGTTTTAGAAAAGGCAAAGGAACCAGAGATCAAATTGCCGACATCCTCTGGATCACAGAAAAAGGAAGAGAGTTCCAGAAAAACATCTATTTCTGCTTTATTGACTATGCCAAAGCCTTTGACTGTGTGGATCACAATAAACTGTGGAAAATTCTGAAGGACATAGGAATACCAGACCACCTGACCTGCCTCTTGAGAAACCTATATGCAGGTCAGGAAGCAACAGTTAGAACTGGACATGGAACAACAGACGGGTTCCAAATAGGAAAAGGAGTACATCAAGGCTGTATATTGTCACCCTGCTTATTTAACTTCTATGCAGAGTACATCATGAGAAACGCTGGGCTGGAAGAAGCACAAGCTGGAATCAAGACTGCTGGGAGAAATATCAACAACCTCAGATATGCAGATGACACCACCCTTATGGCAGAAAGTGAAGAGGAACTAAAAAGCCTCTTGATGAAAGTGAAAGAGGAGAGTGAAAACTTTGGCTTAAAGCTCAACATTCAGAAAATGAAGATCATGGCATCTGGTCCCATCACTTCATGGGAAATAGATAGGGAAACAGTGGAAACAGTGTCAGACTTTATTTTTGGGGGCTCCAAAATCACTGCAGATGGTGACCGCAGCCA
>NW_011495022.1:3887096-3919547 GCF_000754665.1 Bison bison bison | reverse complement strand
GTTGGTGATGGACAGGGAGGCCTGGCGTGCCACAATTCATGGGGTCACAAAGAGTCGGACATGACTGAGTGACTGAACTGAACTGATGGTTTTTCCCAGTGGTCATGTATGGATGTGAGAGTTGGACTGTGAATAAGGCTGAGCACCAAAGAATTGAAGCATTTGAACTGTGGTGTTGGAGAAGCCTCTTGAGAGTCTCTTGGACTGCAAGGAGATCCAACGAGCCCATCCTAAAGGAGATCAGTCCTGGTTATTCAATGGAAGGACTGATGTTGAAGCTGAAACTCCAATACTTTGGCCACCTGATACGAAGAGCTGACTCATTTGAAAAGACCCTGATGCTGGGAAAGATTGAGGGCAGGAGGAGAAGGGGACGACAGACAATGAGATGGTTGGATGGCATCACCTACTCAATGGACATGGGTTTGGGTGGACTCTGGGAGTTGGTGATGGACAGGGAGGCCTGGCGTGCTGTAGTTCATGGGGTCACAAGCAGTTGGACACAACTGAGCGACTGAACTGAACTTATCCATTCATTCAATAAGCTTATGAGTGCCAACTATATGTCAGATTCTGTATGGTGTGGTAGAGATACAGTACAGAACAAGACAAGTTCCCTGTTCCAGTAGAGCTTAGATTCTAATGGGAGGATGGATAGATGAATAGATAGATAGAAAGAAGCAGTTAGGCAGGAAGCTATGTAGTAAGTAGAGATAATGTCATGGAAAAATGACAGCTTGGCCACATTATCTTGGTAGGTCATGCATGACATTTCTGAGATTTGGCTGGTAAGAGCAGCCAATTTAATGTTCAGAGAGGAAAATCACTGGAGTATTTTGGGGATCAGAGAAGGCCAGGGTAGTTGGAACATAGTTTTGAGGCAGAGTGTAGTCATCGATGAGGCCAGAATAGAAAGAAGGGATTCTTCCATGAAGAGTATCCCAAGTCAGGGTAAGAACTTTGTGTTTTACAAAAGTGCTGGGCAGTCATTTAAGGGTTTTAAGCAGGGGATTTTTATGATCCTATTTACATTTTTTAAAAGATTGTTTTGAAAAAATAAATAAATAAAAGATTGTTTTGGTTGCTACGTAATAGTAGGCTTTGCTCAGTGGTTTTGGTTGTGTCTGACTTTTTGTGACCCCATAGACTGTAGCCCATCAGTCTTCTCTGTCCATGGAATTTCCCAGGCAAGAATACTGGCGTGGGTTGCTGTTTCCTTCTCCAGGGGATCTTCCCAACCCAGGGATTGAATGGGCATCTCCTGCATTGCAGGTGAATTCTTTACCACTGAACCACCACAGAACCCCATGAGTAGGCTATAGGAACACAAAAGTGAAATGAGGCAGTGAATTAGGAGGCCAGTGCAGTAACCTTACAGGACTAGGTGGTAGCAGAAGAGATGGAGAGAGAGTGATGGAACTGGGATATGTATCAGGCTGGGTGGTAGCAGGAGGCAGTGTCACAGTCAAGATAATTTGAGGGAAGATTAAAATGAACAATTTACAAATGTGTGGACTGAGTATAAGGAAACCGTAAGAGATAGACAGTAGCCTGACTTTTAACCTGAAGCCCAAAGGGAAAGGGAAGTGAGGCTACCGGAACCCAGAAAGAGAAAGTGTGCCAAGTTGGCTGCCTCAAGAGAAGCTCTGACCTTTGGGCAGAGGGCATAGCCAGTCCCAGGCTATGTTACCACTTTAGAAGGCCACTGATGGGGATAAACCTGCCGACACCATCCTTCTCTCCAACCTCCTATTAGGACTCACTGTTGGCCAGAGGGACAGCAAGTCCAGTGACTGTTCTATACAGAGTGAAAGAAAATGAGCGATTCTGGAGGGGCGAACAGAAGGTGTTAAGTGCAGCATGTGTCGGGAGGTACTGTGGAGAAAGCTCCTGGACTGTTCTTGCGACCCTGTTCTCCAGAGTGTCATCCTTGAACCCTAAAGCTTCCTGCCTGCCTCTGTGCTTAGAGTACCAAGTGTCTTGCACCCATCAATTGTGAAGTTTATTTCCTCGCATCCAAGTTCTTGGTTTACAATAACTTGTATAGTGTCTATTTAATGTAAGACTGTGGTTAGTGAATGAATGAATATCCCCTTCCAGGTTCCTATGTTCTCCACACCTATGGAGTGCGGTTACTCCGGGTCAGCTCTCCGGCCACCCTCTGCTGTGCAAGCAGCAGCACCTCCACGGCTTTAGCTGTGCTGGCACACCGGCCGCCTCCCAGCTCCCCAGACGGGCCCATTACAGGCTCCTGTCCTACTTCTTGGCCATCTCTAAGTCCCACTCTCTCTCCCTTTCACCCCTCACAAAACTACTGTCAACCTGTTCTGAGATGATTACCTACATTTTTAGTGTTTTTTAACCACAAAGATCTAAATTCTGAGGAGTAGCAGATGTATGGCTTCACCTCCGAGCTGTTCTGTATCAAGTTAGCACTCTCATCCTTGTGTCTTAGAACCTTGGTGAATATGCATGAGCACACACACACACATATATATCATATATATCTCAAAGCCAAAGATACATGATCTGTCGTTCCATTTAGTGCTTGAAGATGCAGGTGTTTCGTGCTGACATGTCTCGTTGTATAAATGTTAACACCGGATTTTCTTTGGAGATTATAAACTGAGCCTCTGCTTTGATGAAAATAAAATACCAAACATCCAAGCATAAATGACTTATTTCTTAAAAGAACAAACTACTTCATGCTTATCAGCCTCCATATCTTGCCTGTCTGGTACAGTAGCATACACAACTTTCTAGCTCTGCCTCCAAAACTAGATAAATCTCTCCTGTGATAAATATTCCTTCTGGGGCAAAGAATGCCTCTGTGTATTTATCTAGAGAAAGAATTTAACTCTTGTCTACATGTTAAGAAAAAAATTAGGGTGGGAGAAGAAGGAAGAGGAGAAAGGTAACAGATTGTGAAGGATTGATTACTAAAGCAAAAAAAAAAAATCAATCTTGAGACTTTGATGATTTAACCAGCCACAAAAGCATAGAAATGTATGAGAAAGCCCTGATTGATTTTTAACTCTGTAATCCTTCCCACCCCATCTATTATCCTGTATGGATCATATTAGCCATCATTATGACTAACACAAGACAGAACACTGACATTCACCTGACATGATATAACTGTAAGTGGAATCGGCTTATACACAAAAGCTTTTACCTGGTTATTAATAGTGTTCTCTGCGGGTGAGGGACTGGACTGATATTAAAACCTCCATCGGCTGTGTGGAGCCATTGCAATTTGATTTCAGTCCAAGAAGCAGCTCCTCAAAGTAGTTCTTGTACAGCGCCCTGACAAACTGCACGAATATCATTCCTGGATGCTCACCCTTTTAAAAGGCTCATAAAATACTGGGGGCTGATGACACCTTGTTGGCACTGAGGATTCCAGGCTACAATGGCTAAGTTGAAAGACATCAAGTATGTTCACAAATGCCTTGACGACATCTCTTGTCTTCGCCACCACCAACATGAATGCCAAGTAGAAGAAGATTCAGAGCAGATAACTTTTCAGGTGACGTGTGATAGTAAAACACAGATGAGCACGTAATTGAAGTATTAAGGTCACTTGGTGACTTTTGCTTGTTTCACTTACCGTCAATGAATAAATGCAGAATATTTAGTTCTTAAGCAACCATTTACCTACTCAGCTCTGTGAGGCTTTCAAACACTTTCATTTCTAACTAAACCAAGAGCTAAATTAGAAATATTAAATTTAGCAGTTCCAATTAGAAAGCCCTGATTTTCCTTTTTTATTCAACAAAATATCTTTTTTTACTCAATAAACATTTACTGAGTCCTTACTATGTAACAGGCATTTTCCAGTGAGTGGAGTAAATGCATTATAAAAAAGCATTACTATAAAAGGGGTCATAACCCTTGTCCTCATGAAGTTAACAGTCACTTTCAACCCTGGAACCTTGTTGGGAGACACATGTATGCCATTGTATGTTATGTGACTAAGCACCTGTGAACTTAAAGAACCTAATAGATTTCCCCGAACGATGCTGGCTTCCTCCTACCCTTGAAGCCAACACATGGCAGTCAAATCCTGAATAATATTCTAAAACACAGCTGGGCAGGTAGGAGACGGGAAACCCAATTTATAAAACTAGTAATTCTTTCCTTTTGGAAACTGGAAAATATCTTCTCTTATAATGAGGATAAATTTGAAAATTCCTGTGTTTGGGAGTTACATTCTGAGGATCAGTTGTGAGATCCTAGAGAAAAAAAAAATAGATGATAGAATTTAAAGAAGTGAAGTCACTCAGTCATGTCCGACTCTTTGCGACCCCATGTACTGTAGCCCATCAGGCTCCTCCCTCCATGGGATTTTCCAGGCAAGAGTACTGGAGTGGATTGCCATTTCCTTCTCCAGGGGATCTTCCCGACCCAGGGATCAAACCCTGGTCTCCCACATTGTAGACAGAAGCTTAACCCTCTGAGCCACCAGGGAAGATAGAATTTAAAAGTGACTGACATCCAAGATTTCAAATAATGTAATCAGTGAGGAGGAGGAAGCATGCATTTCAGTAATGTACATTTCAGGAATGATAGTACAGTTCAGTCAGATGATGATACATCCTAGTATCTGCTCCCTGACTCAGTAGGATAAAGGCACAAATGGAAGGTCTATTCTTATACTATTTTATGAGCTTTCCAGGTGCTGGTATGTTTCCACCAGGGAGTGGCATTTTCTTGGACATGCATTTGCTCCTCCTGAATTAGCATAACTGTAGGCGGTGCTAAGCCAGAGTGCTCTTCACATCTGCATCTCCTGACAACCAGTCAGACTCAGGGTCTTTGATGCCATTGTCAGGCTGAGTCCAGAAAGCTTGAGAACACCTGAATCAGCTGGGTCACCTCACAGACACCAGAATCCAGAGAAAAAAATACTCTGTCCAGAAGCAGCCCCAGCTTATCCATGAAGCAATGTACACTGATAGTCAGTGTGGCATCACGGGGACAAGGCATTTTTTTAAATCCACCTAAAGCTTGAGAGTGGCAAGGGTGAGTCTAAATATTACACAATTGCCTAGAGACACACAGTGAACCTGTTGTTAATTACACAAATGGTCGTTGTCATCCATAAGCATCTCACCAGAACTCCATTATTTAATAGCTGAGATAAGGAAACTTCCACTTTCTTGAGAATCATATACAGATTTGATGGTTATGGAGGCACAACATCCATTCCTACCTAGACACCAGTGGCTCAGCAGCAAAGAATCCTTCTGCAATGCCAGAGACGTGGCAGGAGCTGTGGGTTTGATCCTTGGATTGGGAAGACCCCCTGGAGAAGGAAATGGCAATCCACTCCAGTATTCTTGCCCGAAAAATCCCAGGGACAGAGGAGCCTGGCGGGCTATAGTCCATGGGGTCGCAAAAGAGCTGGACACAACTGAGTGACTAAAGAACAAAGACTCCCAAGGAGACCCACCATCACCCATACAAGACTATAAGCTTTTCCAACCTGAAGCTCAGAGCTTTCTGGAAAAAATGGTCAAATGCCATCTAAACTTGTTTCCCTTGTTAAGTTCTTCCAAAGAAATCTGTATTTTTCTTTAATGGCCCTCACAGTCCATTATATATGTGGGTGATGATTTCTGTTTCCCTGCTGACCTTAAGCTGTGTGAAGGTTTTTGTTCATTGCTTGTAATGACCTAGTACAGTGCTGGGCTCACAGAAGTCACTCAAAGAATAAAAAGTGAAGCGATTTTGATTCACTAGAGTCAAGAGACCACCTATGTATTTGCTTGTTTTTATGGGGCCACCATCACATGTCACAATAAACAGGTCCTTGTTATCTTTCTTGGAGACCTTTTTCTGTATAAATATCATTAGTGTAGACACTGACACTCAGATTAATGAAGGGAAGCAATTTATTGACCTGATATTTGGTATAGATGTCATTAACAGTGCTCCTTTAGTGCAAATGGCATCAGATGAGACACAGTCTCCCTGCAAGAACACGAAGAAAATCATCTAACTACTATTCTACAGCTGTTTACATGAAGCCAGCCCTCTAAGAATTGTTGAACTGGCTCTGCAACAACTGTGAGCCTCCTGTAATTGCTCTTCACTGATGCTGTTTTTAGGACTTCCCTGGTGTGTGAGAAATACATCCTATCATAAATTGAGCTGTTGTGATTTTAGTTTTTGGTGATATTATTATCTGGTTTTCCCCCTCCCCTACATTAAAGACACTAAGAAAAGTTACAATAATGAGACAAGGTCAGAATAGCTCCAAATAACCTTACTGAGAGGGTGATATCCAAAAAGAGGTCTTAGAAACAAAATAGAGGCCTGGTGGACCTGGGTGGTTTTTCAAGTGCACCAGGAATATGTGTTCTGTTCACAGATTCTTAGAAAAGTCAGATATACTCATTAGGCAATAAGGCAAGATTTGGGAAAAATGATATATATCCATTATCTACTCAGGCCTCACAGACTAATTAGTGACTGGGCTTTATCACATGTGCTCCTTGCACCAGCCTCATTCTTCCAGATTTTCTTTCCCAGCTTCAAAGATAAAACATCTATATGCCCAACTTCTTACCACCCATTCTGAAGCTCATTCCTCCATTTCTTTAATGATTATCCATTCCTCTTCCATTGGAGAAGGAAATGGCAACCCACTCCAGTGTTCTTGCCTGGAGAATCCTAGCAGAGCCCAGTGGGCTTCCGTCTATGGGGTCGCACAGAGTCGGACACGACTGAAGTGACTTAGCAGCACTCCCCTTACATACAAGAGCCCTAACTGGCGAAAAGTCTTTCTAGATCCCATTGGCCACATTACCAGATAGTGACCCATTCCTTTTAAAAATTTGTTTAAATTTATTTATTTTTGATTGAAAGATAATTGCTTTACAGTATTGTGTTGGTTTCTGCCAAATATCAACATGAATCAACCATAAGTATACATATGTCTCCTCCCTCTTGAACCTCCCTCTCCATCCCAGCCCTCTAGGTTGTTACAGAGCCCCGGTTTGAATTCCCTGAGGCATAACAACAAATTCTCATTGGCTATCTATTTTACATATGTAATGTATGTTTCCATGGTACTCTCTCCATATGTCCCACCCTTCCTTCCCCCAACCCACCATGTCCATAAGTCTGTTCAAAAGTCTGTTCTCTATTTCCATGTCTCCACTGGTGTCCTGAAAATAATTTTATCAGTACCACCTTTCTAGATTCCATTTATATGTGTTCGTATACAATATTTATTTTTCTCCTTCTGACTTACTTCACTCTGTATAATAGGCTCTAGGTTCATCCACCTCTGATTCAAATGTGTTCCTTTTTATGGCTGAGTAATATTCTATTGTGTATATGTAGCACAGCTTCTTGATCCATTCATTTGTCAATAGATATCTACATTGCTTCCAGGTCCTAGCTATTGTAAACAGTGCTTCAGTGAACATTGGAATACAATGTCTTTTTAAATTTTGGTTTCTTGACCCATTCCTTTTCAATACTGTCCGGACAGTCTCCTTCCAGTAACTTTGACCTATTAGTCTCTAGTTATGCTATTTAGGGAGAAGACAATGGCACCCCACTCCAGTACTCTTGCCTGGAAAATCACATGGACGGAGGAGCTTGGTGCAGGCTACTGTCCATGGGGTCGCAAAGAGTCAGGCACGATGGAGCGACTTCACTTTCACTTTTCACTTTCATGCATTGGAGAAGGAAATGGCAACCCACTCCAGTGTTCTTGCCTGGAGAATCCCAGGGACAGGGGAGCCTGGTGCACTGCCATCTATGGGGTCGCACACAGGCAGACACGACTGAAGCGACTTAGCAGCATGCTATTTAGACAGAGAGGCAACGGCACCCCACTCTAGTACTCTTGCCTGGAAAATCCCATGGACGGAGGAGCCTGGTAGGCTACAGCCTATGGGGTTGCAAAGAGTCGGACACGACTGAGTGACTTCACTCACTCTGGTCAAAGATACAAACTTATAGTTACAAGATGAATAAGTCCTGGAGATTCAATGATCGGCATTTTGATAGTTAATAATACCATATTACATACTTGAAAGTTGCTAAGAAAGTAGATCTTAAGTGTTCTTAGAAAAGAAAAGAAATGGTCATTATGAAATATGATGGAAGTATTAGCTATCACTATGGTGGTCATCATTTCAAAATAAGTGTATCAAATCAATACGCTGTATACCTTAAACTTATGCAATGTTATATGTCAATTATTATCTTGATAAAACTGGAAAAATAAAAGAAAAGAATGAGAAGCTCATGAAGATAGCCTCATGAATTCCACAGGATGGTCAAAGTATGGTCAGTCATAAAACTGGAGAGAAAAAGTTGAAAAGAACAGGAAAATTAAAAATGAAACAGTATTTCAAGATTTATAGATGAATAGGTCATGTGGCAGATTTAGACCTTCATACAGATTCTAAGTCACAGTATGCTCAAAAGTATGTGTATATAAATGTTTTTAGACATCAGTCCTGAAAAGTTGATTGATTGGTTTTTCTCTGAATGAAAGCACCACAATCCCATAATCCCGCCTATTATGCCATAATTCCTGCAGACTCCTGCATTTTGAAGGGCTTCCCTGATAGCTCATTTGGTAACGAATCCACCTGCAATGCAGGAGACCCCGGGTTCGGGAAGATCCACTGGAGAAGGGATAGGCTACCCACTCCAGTATTCTTGGGCTTCCTTTGTGGCTCAGCTGGTAAAGAATCTGCCTGCAGTGCAGGAGACCTGGATTCAATCAATAAGTTGGGAAGATTCCCTGGAGAAGGAAAAGGCTACCCATTCCAGTATTCTGGCCTGGAGAATTCCATGGACTGTACATGGGGTCGCAAAGAGTCGGACACAACTGAGTGACTTACACTTTCACTTCCCTGCATTTTGAACTTGTATATATCACTTTGGTCATGTTGGCCTTTGCTATTTCCCATTTGATTCTCCTGAAATACAAATAATATCTAAATAAGCATGTCACTCTGTACTCCAGTTGATTTTCAAAGACTCTATTTTCCATCTGAGTCTAGTTTTCTACTTGTAAAAGCATCTTTTCCTGGACTTTAAGAACTAATAATGGCACAGTTTGGCAAGTAGGAAAAAAAGTATGCCCTTGAAAATAAAGCTTCCACTTTGGAAATTAATACTATGGTATGAATCACACATAAATAGAAATATGATTGAAAATGTATATTTTTTTCTAAAAGTCATAAAGCAAGATTAATGGTCAATTTAAAACTAAAACCCACCCACAAATGAAATCTCTTTCCCTAAACCTCACCGGTACACATTAAAAGAGCATGTTTCTCCACCCTGTTATTTTTCACTACTGGCATCCTCTGGGTTTCCAGCCAGAAGCAGGAAACACTGAAAGCCTTCCAGGAAGCCTGCACTGGTAAGATTTGCCCCAGGTTTGGCAGACTAAGGAGTGAATAGAATCATCACATCATCCTTGTTTATCACATGGTGGTTTATTGCTGACCAAAGCCTGACACTGGGCTCTCTTTGACCAAACAGAACCCTGAGCTCATATGAGCAACCCTGGCCTCCAAGAAGAATGCTCAAGTCAAAGTGCCACAGAGAGGATGTAATAGAGGTGAGTGTTTCCCACACACAGAAGAATTTAACCCAAATGCCACACAGGAGCTATCCACTAATTGCATATCCAGAACATGATACACATCAAGGTATGGGCTGAAAAGGAAGAATCTTGGCCAAGAACATACTGTGATTCTGTGACTTAATCGCATTTGTCCATCTCTTACTCTGTGGTCCTTTGAAATTTCCAGTTGGAATTTTAAGAATTGGAGTAAATGAATATGCCAAATCCCTAGAGTCTGCAGCTTTATCAATTTGATTATTTTTAGCTATCCTTTGACTAAGAGCGCCTTCTTGATTTTTATAGTTCCATTTGCCCACAATAGATATTTTAAGTAAAAAATGATTTGATTTGAACACCTGGGTCACCTAGTGAAAATGAGCAGGTAAAATTAACAAGGTCTAGCCTACTGAAGCGACTTAGCAGCAGCAGCAGCAGCCTAGTGTAAGATATGTTAGCAGAGGTAGTTATAAACAGGTATTTCATATTTGCTTAATGCAATATTTGAGCCATTGCATCACTAAAAACACTAAAATGTGTTTCTATCCATTACTTAGCTAAAGTATCATTAAATTTAAAACAAGGTAGGAGGGAGAGAAATAAAATTAGTGATTAATATTAGGTCTGTTGCCCAATATCCTTTCTCATCCAAATTAAGAAAAATTAAGAGTTTGATTATTCTTTCCCCTTAGAGAACTGGGAATCCATGTATGATAGGGCGAATTTTTTTTCATTTTCTCCTTTCTTTATAGGTCTTCTTCATCCTCTCCTGGGAAGGAGAGGAAAGAGAAAGTCTTTGAGAGTATGTCAGTGCGTTAATTATACCCCCAAAGAAGATCAGCTTTAGCAAGGGAAAAGTTTGTCTCTACTGAATGGGAGAAAATATTTGCAAATGATATGGCTGATAATATCCAACATATATAAACAGCTCATACAACTCAATATCAAGAACACAAAACCCAATCTAAAAATGGGCTGCTGCTGCTACTGCTAAGTCACGTCAGTCGTGTCCAACTCTGTGCGACCCCATAGACAGCAGCCCACCAGGCTCCCCCATCCCTGGGATTCTCCAGGCAAGAACACTGGAGTGGGTTGCCATTTCCTTCTCCAATGCATGAAGGTGAAAAGTAAAAGTGAAGTCGCTCAGTCGTGTCCGACTCTTAGCGACCCATGGACTGCGGCCCACCAGGCTCCTCCGTCCATGGGATTTTCCAGGCAAGAGTGCTGGAGTGGGGTGCCATTGCCTTCTCCATAAAAATGGGCAGGAAAACTAAATAGACATTTTTCCAAAAAGGAAGTGCAGATGGCCAACAGGCGTATGAAAAGCTGCTCAGCATGACTAATCATCAGGGAAGTTCAAATCAAAACCACAGTGAAGTGTCACCGGACACCTGTCAGAATGGCTATCATCAAAAACAACACAAATGACACACGATGGTGAGAAGGTAAAGAAAAGGAAGCCTTCGTACACTGTTGGTAGAAATGTAAATTGGTGCGGCCACTGTGGAAAACAGTATGCAGATTTCTCAAAAGACTAGAACTACCATATGACCCAGCAATTCCACTCCTGGGTACATATCTTTAAAAAAAAAAAAAAGAAAGAAACTAATTCAAAAAGTTACACACACCCCAATATTCATAGTAGAATTACTTACAATTGCCATGGATGCAACCTAAGTGTCCATCAACAGATGAATGGATAAAGAAGATATGGTATATGTATACAATGGAATACTCCTCGGCCATAAAAAATGAAATTTTTCCATTTGCAGAAACACAGATGGACTTGGAAGGGATTATGCTAAGTGAAGTCAGACAGAGAAAGAGAAATACTGTACGATATTACTCACATATGGAATCTAAAAAATATAATAAACTAGTGAATATAATAAAAACGAAACAGACTCACAGATACAGAGAACAAACTAGTGGTTACCAGTGGGGAGAGTGAAGGGGAAGGAGCAATAAAAGAGTAGGGGATTAAGAGGTCCAAATTATTAGACATAGAGTAAGGTATAAGGATATATCATATAACATGGGGAATATAGCCAATATTTTATAATAACTATAAATGGAGTATAACCTTTAAAATTATGAATCACTACATCATATATATGTCAATATATAGTACTCTATAGCAACTATGCTTCAATAAAAAAAAGAAAAAATTCCAAATATTAAAAAAATGGACTAAAGGCTTTAATTTAATAAAATTACTAGAAGAAAACATAGGTGGCAAGCTCCTTGACATAGGTCTTGGCAATGTTTTTTTTAATCTGACGCCAAAAGTAAAAGTAATAAAAGCAAAAATAGACAAGTGAGACCACATCAAACTAAAAAGCTTCTGCACAGCAAAGGAAACCATCAACAAAATAGAGATATGATTTACTGAACAGGAAAAGATATTTGCAAATCATGTATGTAATAAGCAGTTAATATCCAAAGTATACAGAGAACTCATATAACTCAATAAAAGCAATCTGATTTAAAAATGGGCAGGATATCTGAATAGTCATTTTTCCAAAGAAGATAGACATATGGCCAACAGATACATGAAAAGATGCTCAATATCATCAGCCATCAGGGAAATGCAAATCAAAACCACAATGAGATGTCATCTCACACCTATCAGAATTCTGTAATCAAAAAGACAACAAATAACAAGTATTATTGAGGATGTAGAAAAAGTGAGCCTTTGTGCACTGTTGGTGGGCATGGATATTGGTGCAGCCACTATGGAAAACAATATGGAGGTTCCTCAAAATTTTTAAGTAGAAGTACCATATGATCCAGAAATTCCACTTAAAAGATATCTGCAGCCCCATGTTCACTGCAGCAATGTTTACAACAGTCAAACTAGGGAAACAAGTTTAGGGTCCTTGCTGCTGCTGCTAAGTGGCTTCCGTCACGTCCGACTCTGTGCAACCCCATAGACGGCAGCCCACTAGGCTTTCCCATCCCTGGGATCCTCCAGGCAAGAACACTGGAGTGGGTTGCCATTTCCTTCTCCAATGCATGAAAGTGAAAAGTGAAGGTGAAGTCACTCAGTCGTGTCCGACTCCTAGCGATCCCATGGACTGCAGCCCACCAAGCTCCTCCATCTGTGGGGTTTTCCAGGCAAAGAGTACTGGAGTGGGTTGCTGTTGCCTTCTCCATCTAAATAGCATAACTAGAGACTAATATGGAGAAGGAAACGGCAACCCACTCCAGTGTTCTTGCCTAGAGAATCCCATGGACGGAGAAGCCTGGTAGGCTGCAGTCCATGGGGTCGCACAGAGTCGGACACGACTGAGGCGACTTAGCAGCAGCAGCAGCAGAGACTAATAGGTCAAAGTTACTGTAAGGAGACTGTCGGCAGTCACACAGAGATTTCTAACAGTTGAAAGTATTGAAAAGGAATGGGTCAAGAAACCAAAATTTAAAAAGACATTGGGCTGACACGGTCTGCCTCGGTGTCTGCCGCCGAGGAAACTTTGGGTCTCTGGATGTACGCGGGGCTCTGGGCCTTCGGGCCGCCAGCTCTGGTGCCTGGTTCGGCCCTTGCCGCTGGAGCCGCCCGCCTGGGCCTGTGCGCCGGCTCCCGTGTGGTGTTGTCTGGCTGACCCGACTCGTGGTGCCACCTCCGGTCTCTGGGCGACCCGAGGGCGGCGGGGTGAGGCGAGGCGCCGTGTGTCTTCTACCCTGTGCGCTCCCCGCTGCGGGCAATTTTTTTTTTTTTTTAAATAAATAAAAAAAAATAAAATAAAAAGACATTGTATTCCATTCCATTCCATTGTACTCTGTTAAATGGATGAATAAAGAAACTGCACATATTCACAATGGACTATCATTCAATCATAAAAAATAAACGAAGTTTTGCTATTTCAACAACATGGATAGACCTTGAAGGCATTAGGCTCAGTGAAGTAAATCAGACAGAGAACGACAAATACCGTCTGATCTCTTTTTTATGTGGAATCAAAAAAAAAAAAAGATCATAGATACTTAGAAAGAACAGGTTGGGTAGTTGCCAGAGATGGGAAGTGACGGTAGGAGAAATGGGTGAAAAGAATCAAAAGTAAGAAATAAAAAAATTTTAATTAAAAGTGTTTTTAATTTTAATTTAAAAATTAGAATATAGTATCTGAGATAAGAATAAAGGTTTCAAAGAGGGAAAGAAAGTCATCTTGGAGAGGGAAGCTAGAGACACTACATGTGTTGAGTAACTTCAGTAGAATACAAGTATTTAGGCAGGAGGAGTAACATTAAGTGGAGTTATGAGAGTATATTTCTCCTTCGATATATGAAACGAAAAATGAACAAACCCAAAATACAAAGGAACTATTGTGCACCGTATTCCCCAAAGCTTCCCATCAGGAACTGCTAAGGCAGTTGCTTTCCTTTTACACAAATAACTCATACTCAGCTGCATTCTGCGCTTTAGACCAAGTTGATCTGTTCAGTTCATCCTCCCCACTAACTCTCTACAAAAACTTAACCTCTTCTCCTGTCCCTCGCGTACATAATACTTCCTCCCTGAAACCCTCCTCAATAAAATAATGGCCCACTTTCACCTGGCACTTCACAAGTAACAAAGTACTTTCCATTCATCAACTTTCATGTTGATTCTGAGAGCTGGGCATCTTCATCTTTATTTTACACAGAAGGAAACTAAGGCACAGGGAACATAAGTGACATAACCAAGTTTGAACAGCTAGAACTGAGACTGAAACTCAGATAGTCTTGGCACTCAGGCAGATAGCAATTCTTCATGTCATAAGGGCTTCCCTGATAGCTCAGTTGGTAAAGAATCTGCCTGCAATGCAGGAGACCCCGGTTCAATTCCTGAGTCAGGAAGATCAGCTGGAGAAGGGATAGGCTACCTACTCCAGTATTCTTGGGCTTCCCTTGTGACTCAGTTGGTAAAGAATCCACCTGCAGTGTAGGAGACCTGGGTTCAACCCCTGGGTTGGGAAGATCGCCTGGAGATGGGACTGGCTACCCACTCCAGTATTCTGGCCTGGAGAATTCCATGGACTGCATAGTCCATGGGGTCGCAAAGAGTCAGACACAACTGACAGATTTTCACTTTTGCTTTTCGTGTAATAGGGGAATAAGTCCAGCTTAGGATTGCTTAAAGAATAAGGGGCCTTTATTATCTCTGATAACTGAAAACAACAGAGATGGCAGCACTTGATCCAAATACAATTTTGTCATGAGGCCTCTGGCCCCACTTCCCTGTGATTTTCGGTTGGCTTTGCATTTGTCCACGCACAGGCCTCACTCTCAGGCTAGCCCACATCATGACAGCAAAATTTATCCCAGCAGTTCAAGTTTTTATCTGCATGCCATACCAACCAGGAAGAGAAGATCCGATGGTAGCATTCTCAGAAAATGTCTTTTGAGTCCCAGCTCAGGTCACATGCTTCCCCCTAAGCCAATAAATAACTGTAGCCAGAAGGATAGACCAAACGTACAGTCTTAGCCTGGATTGTGCCCTTAACCCATGTCCCAAAACTAGCCTCAACTCAGACATGGAATCACTGCCTGGAAACAGTCAGATCATTAACAGAAGTCAGGTTTATGAAGCCAACAAGCATCTTGATAGAGTCAGTGGCAGTCTTGCACTGGAGACAGTTACCTGCATTTACCGTGAGCAAGGCTGAGAGGAAACAGCCCAGTTAGTCCACAGGATCCGGTTCCTCTGGGGTTTTCTGTGGCCCAAACTTTAGGCCCAGTCCCACTGGATAATTATACTTTTACCTTATAGCTAAAATAGCCCCTTTCAGGAGCCTAGAATAAACACAATTGCATGGGATTGGAGTCTACCCCTAAACTGATTTTTACATTCTTTGAAAAATTTATTTGTAGTGTGTGTGTGTGTGCATGTATTATGTAGAACTGTTGCTCAAGTCACTGATGGATAGTTTTATAAAGAGTCACCCATCTGCCTTTTCATAGGAATAAAATCCTATATCACAGCAATAACCTTCAATAAAGGTTAAGCATGCAAACTTTGGTTTAAAAAAACAATTCGTCCATGATTCAACTGCTTTTATCTTCAAGCCTTTGAAGTGGAAGGTAAAAAAAAAAAATAAAGTATTTCATCCTTGACATCTTCAGGGAAGGTATGTATAAATAGGAAACAGACATAAAATCCCTGGACATAAGGAGACAGCAAATAATTACACATAATTCAACTGCGTAAAAATATATAGGTCATAAAATAGGTTAAGGGTGTTGCCCTTGGAAGCTACTTTCTGTCAATAGGCATAGGTAGATTTGCTAGATCCACAGGTTGAATTTGCCACCCTCTGATTCCTTGTTACCACTTCAAATATGAGGCTAAACACCTCCAAGTTGCCTCTGGGGTAGTCATAACCTTCAGAGAGTTGTTGATAGTGATCACATTTCTCCTGAAGTCTTCGTGGATGCAAGAATACATATTTTGTTGTGTGAGTCTTTATAAATCAGTCATTCTGCCCGCTAATCACCTTTGTTGCTTCTCTCTGAACATTCTCCAGTACGTTTCCAACTTGCTAATAATGAGGTTCCCAGGCCATGGTGCAGTACTCCAAACTAAGCCTTTCTCATTGTACAGAGATGGACTTTGCCTCTTTGCTTACTGGTACACTGGTTCCACTTATAGAGTTCTCATGCTGCCAGATCATATATGAATCCATGATTCATGTGCTCTCCGTTACAATGCCTGTGGGAACCCAAGCACTTCCCTAAATAGGTCAATGCTTGACATATAATAGATGCTCAGAAAAAGTCCTTGAATAACTGGACAAATGAAAGCATGGACTCCTTGGTTGTGTCTTCATTGAACCAAAGTATTTATTACAAAGAGAACAAGAGAGATGTGTTTATGATGGAGATGGGGGGGAAAGGAACAGATAAGAAATCATCCACTGATTATTTGGGTTGTATCATTCAAACATTTCTACCATTTCCATTCTATTGAGACATAGGTCTACTTCCATTTAGCACAAGGCTAACTGGAGTTCAAAAAACTAAGGTCGTCACCCCAGTGGTAGAACACTTGAATTGCACCCGAGAACATATTTGGAATCTCAAATTGTAGTGCCTGTTGTAGCCTCCAAGCAAAACTAATTTTAAAATATTATTGGTAAAATCCTTAGAGCGTCTACCTCTTTAGTGGAAATGTTGGAGGCATGGGTTTCTAACTGTGGTTTTGTTGATAGAAGTCTTGCCATTTCTACCCTCAAGACCAGGATCCAAGAGGATGGGACATGCGGTAGACCGCACCTGGTTTCTGCTCTCTGTTCTAATTGCAACAAGTGGCGGTCAGAGTGCCAATAACAGGGGCAGAAGTTGTGACCATTATTGCATACCTGCTGTATACCACACACTCTACTTAACTCTTTGCCTATATTATCTCATGTAACCCTTCAAACAGCCAATTAAAATAGGCATCATTAGATCAATTTTACTATATGGAAACAGAGTCTCTTTAAAGATTGTCTAAGGATTGCACAGCAGAGCTTGCGTGCTAATTCAGCTCTCTGAGACGACAACATGCTCTTCTGCTAGGATAGACCCTCTCCTGCCTTCAATACCATACCATTCCTGATGGCTACTCCTACTTTCTGGTTCCCATTCACTTGTCATGGAGGACGTGAGGCAAACCTCACTGAAACACAGAGGGGGACAATCTATTCCTTTTTGCTTCATGTAGAAAAGCTTAGAGGGACATTTTCTCTAGGAAATGAAGGAAAACAACAACCCATCAAGCACATCACTTGCTAATAGGACTAGCCAAATATAGGGCCAAATATAAAGGTATTAAAATCTGCTGGTGTAGTCCCTGGCTGGCCACAGATGGCCATGGTGGCCCAGTACCCAGGCACTTCCCCTCTTCTCCAGGCCCTCTCTACACCTCATTCAGTTTGTTCTAATGTGTGTGTACACTGATGGCCTCTGGCTGGAACTGAGAAGAGCAGAGAAGAGCAGATCCATAGAGCAGCACACTGTACTGTGATGAAACACCGCAGTGAAATGATTGGAAAAACACATTCCCCAAATTACATGCTCCTCTTTCAGAAACTAATCAAAACAAAAAGCAACACCAAATATTCTTTTCTATTGGTTAATTCATCCCCCCAAGTTATCTCTACCACACTCTGTCTTTATGATGCAACTCTGAACCAATATATACTTGGATTGGAAAAATTTAAAGAGGTAAATTCTTCAGATAATTCCACATGACTTGCAAGAGACAACCTGATTTCATGGAAACAGCACTGGACACATGGAGACAGAACAAGTGAGAAGCTATGGTAGACATGTGGCTCACTAGTTTGTTAACAGACACTAAAAAATAATCATTTTGAAAACTCCCTGGGATAAAAAAAAAGCACTCCACAGTACTTGTGAATGTTGGCTGAATGTGTTGAACTGCTCTTGGGTAAAACTCCATATTTCCAGGCTTCAGTTTCTACATTTATAAAAGAGAAACTAATCATACTTCCTTGTATCACATGGCTATTGTGGGGCTCCCCATAGAATATATACAAAAGCATTGTTTAAACAACAAAGCATCACATGAAAGTAAGTTATGAAGAAGGGGAGATGGGCTGTGACGCTTCTGCCAATCACATAGGCACTGTGGCAACAAGCGAGTTGGAGCATTAATAGCACTATTTGCTATTCATCCAGATGTTAGGCATATTCCAACTATAAAAACTGAAGCTATCACTGGCAAACAGTCAGATCAGAGGACCGCTGGAAAGAGCAACACAAACTTCTCTGGCCCTCCTGGGCCCCGAGGAAGGCAAGAAAGCTTCCTGGTAGAGCTGGTTCTCCTCAAGGGAAACCACAGCTCTCACTCACTCTTGTTGCTCTGAAGGGAAAATGGTGCAGATTCCAAATACTTTGCTATGGTGCCAGACTGAAAGAATCTGCACAAGAGTTAAGCCTTTGCTTTTCCACTGGGGAATAAGCCTTTTAGATCTCACACTTTAACCCTGCTTGCATGGCAATCAAACAAAGCCAGAAATTTGCACTCGCAAATATTTTTGAAAGATCTGACTAAGCCATTTTTAGATGTTTTCCAGTCTTCATGTACCTTTCCCTCCCACAGAGCACAATTAAAAAGGCACCTTTAAAAGGCTATTAAAATGCATTGATTGGCTTAACTGTGCTAATGTCATGGCTTTAAAATAAAATTCTATTAAGTCCTTAAAATATTGCAGATAAGTATTTCACAGTAAAAATTCAGGACAATCATCCTGTGGCTTCTGTTAGTCACAGATATTTAGCTAATTACTTCATTCAGTCCATCTTTCTTATCATCTTTTATCTTTGGATTTTTTACAGCAACTGGAAATTCTTATGAAGTAATTGCCCTCAAACCAGTCAACCCTAAAGGAAATCAACCCTGAATATTCACTGGAAGGACTGATGCTGAAGCTCCAATATTTTGGCCACCTGATACAAAGAGCCAACTCACTGAAAAAAACCCTGATGCTGGGAAAGATTGAGGGCAGGAGGAGAAGGAAGGGACAGAGGATGAGATGGTTGGATGGCATCTTCAGTTCAATGGACATGAGTTTGATCAAACTCTGGGAGATAGTGAAGGACAGAGAAGCCTGGTTGCTGCAGTCCATGAGGTTACAGAGTCAGACACGACCGAGAGACTGAACAACAGCCGCCCTCGTGCACACTAGAATACAGGTACTTAGCAGCCGCATTTCCCCCGATCACTAGACAGAAGTCAAAAAAAGCAGGTGAGCCGTGTTCATCTTCACGCTGACTTTCACTTTGTTGCTACTGACACATGAGGAGATGATGACGTTCTCTACTTATAGGCAACAGCTAACATCCCAGAGCACCTTGTGCTCAGAGTTGTCCCAGGGTTTCCTTTAAATCCTGATTAGCATGTGTGGTCTCATCCCTACTTACAAATTGCATCACTCTTAATCCCTGGAAAAACTTGGGACCACAAGGCATACATGCCAAATTCTTTTCCTTACTTCTTGATTTCAATCCTTGCTCTTTTTGAGCCTTACGCCAGCAGACTTCCTCTCACAAGCATCCTGTGTGAGATGAGCTCCAGGAAGGAAACCCCTGGGGTAGGTCTCATTTAAGGTGTACATAACTCAACATCGGTTCTGGTTGACCCACACCAGGTAGTGGCTAGGTGTCTTAATAACATTCTTACATAATCTATCTGGCCATAGAAAGCAGACAAGAGAAAGTGGTGTGATGCATATGGAGGTATTTGTAAACTGCACTTTGTTTGAGAAATGCCAGGTATTATTGCTGCTGCTGATGCTGATGATAATTTGTTGGGGTTTGTTGGCACTAACATAGGATTTGCTCAAGAACCTGGAAGTCATCTCATGAGGTATGTGTCTCACATTAGTGTCAGCTAGGAGGCCGCTTTATGAGTTACTATACAGATTCAGCTAGGAGATGTGATAGTGAGTGAGTTATTATGTTTGGCATTTTCTCCACAGCTCAAAGTTGGGGTCTACAACCTCAGGAAAGGAGTCTCCAGGACATGATCCTTTGAAGAAAACACCAAAGTTAATCGAGGTCCTCATCATCCCCGATCCAGGGTAACCTGTCCTTACCTCTCTTTCCTCATTCATTTCCTCATCTATGCCTGGGGCCATTTTACCTTCCCATCCTCTTAGACCCACTCTATTAGTCAGAAATAATCAATTTATAAAACATTCATAAATATACTTCATTTACTTTATCCATGATTATCCCCAGTACTGAGGTAACTTCCTGTTATTAATTAAACCCATGGTAGGCTAATTAAATATTCCTTTCCTCTACAGAATAGAAGAAAATACTTGTTAGTATTCTATACAGGATTTTTTTTCCCCCATTTTTTCAAATATTGAACAGATCAACGTGGGAGGAAAAGAATCTGGGATAGGCAGAGCAGTGTGTCAAGGCATGATGCAATACTCAGGGAATAAGACCTGCCATTATATCTCTCCTCCACTCCACTCCACAGGACCATAACAGCTGCAGGGGGGTGGGGGAGACTCCCTTCCTGTCCAGGTGAGTGTCAGAGCTCTCCAGGACTGCTGAGGACTCTGCACATTCATCCCATTGTTCCCTGGATACTTCTGGCTCTTATCTCCTCTGATCATCCTGCTTATCCTTCAAGACCAGGAACTAGGGTCATCTCCAAGAATGTCAACTGCTGTGGCACCACTCCCATTTCCTAGGAGCCCTGAGGAACTCAGAGCTTGAAATATCTCGTTCATATGGCTACTCATCTTCATGTATGGATCAGTAGTTTGTTAGCAGGGACCCATAAAAAATCATTTTTGAAACCACCCTGAGATAAAGTACTCAAGAATTATTTGTTGAACCAACCTTAGGTAAACCTCTCCATATTTCCAAGCAAAGGCCCCATGTATGCCAGTAGTTTGGTGCCTTTCAAACAACTATTCTTTAAATATTGGCTTATCAAGTACCCAGTGGGGTCAAGAAAAGCTGCCTATTAATATAAACAATCTTCTAAAGTTCAAAATAAGAAAATGCTTGGAATATAATATAATATTTAGACATACTTGGAAGTCTCTTATTCCACTTTCTTATTATCATGTATAACTAGACTGTATTGGTGTATCAGTTTTCTGTTATTGCTAAAACAAATTGCTACAAACTTGGTGGCTTAAACACCATAAATTTATAATCTTGCAGTTCTGTAGTTCAGAAATTCAACACAAATCTCACAGGGCTAAGATCAAGGTGTTGGCAGGACTGTATTTCTTTCTGGAGTCTCTAAGAGAACCCATTCCTCTGCCTTCTCCAGCATCCAGAAGCTGCTTACATCCCTTGGCTCACGGCCAAGCAATGGCGGGCTGAGTCTCTCTCACACTGCTATCTCTCTAGCTCTCTGTAGTGGGCAAATGTTCTCCACATTTAAGAACCCATGTGATTAGACTGGGCCCAGTAAGTCAGGATAATCCCTTCATCTCATGGTTCTTGACCTTAGTCTCATCTGCAAAGTCTCTTTCACCATGTAAGGTAATGGATTCCCAGGTTCTGTCGATTAGGGTGTGAATGGCTTTGGGGCCATTATCCTGCCTATCACAACTGGTCTTCCCTACTTCTTGGAGTGAATACTGCTAATATGGATAAAATTACCAACAAGCCATGAGAAGATTGCAAGCTACTTTAATAGCCCCTAACTGGACACATGTCCTCCGGGTCCCCGCTGCTCCAATCCACCCCTCGGTGCTATTGCCAGATGACTCTCCCGAAGTGTAGCTCCAGGGCTGCTATTTTCTGTTCAAACCCTGCAGTGACCTATACTACATTCCAAAGTATAACATATTCTCTGAAATTTAATAATGATGATGATACAGTGAGTAAAGTATGTGTAATGAATTATCACACTTAATCTTGACAGGAGCCCAAAGACATTGATGTTTTTAATGTCCCAAGTTTACAGAAGAGCATACAGAAAACAGCACAGGTGTAGAGAGGTTGGATAAATTGCTCCACTCCCAACACATACCTTACACTTCACTCTGATGTCAACAAACTTGGCCCACAGAGTAAATCCTCTACTTCGACATAATCTGCAAGCTAAGAATGAGTTTTACAGGTGAATGTTTAGAATCTAAGGAATACTAACTTTGAACCCCAATTAAATGAAATGTTACCCTCCCCCCAAAAAGAAATTTCATTCTGCTCCTTAGTAGGCCTATATTACAAAAAAAGTACTCAATTATTATTATCACTAAAAAATTATGAAAATTTGCTTTATCTTCTAATATATAAACACCAACATAATATCCTCTTGATCCACGAATCCTAAAATATTTACTACCTGGCTCTTGATGGAAAAAGTTTGCCAACTTCCACCCTAGCCAGTTGTTTCTCGAATTTGAGTAAAATGTGGAGCCCTTTTAAAGGAGACATATTCTTTCAGATACAAAGTGTTGAATTAAACATTTCATTCACAATACTATCGTAATAACAAAAACTTGGTAAAACAAAAAACCTTCTTATACACATGGCTCTTAAACAACCACACATGAAAAAATTTTTTATGAATGAGATACAACTAAGCTTACAAGACAAATAAAATTCAAATAACACCAGTTTGGCAAGTCCAGTCATGATGTTCTAATTAAACTCACCACACCATAAATATGATATAATCTTCTCAGTGTATATTATATTGAAAATGGCCACACTGATGGCCCCAGATGTGTGTGTCTTCCATATTTTAGGGTTGTTACTAAAATAAAACTAAAATTATAATAATACATAAAGAGAACTCAGCTGCCCTGATAACATCTTCATGGCCCCTTAGAAGTTCACAGACCCCATAACTGAGAAACACTTCTCCAGCCAATGCGAACTGTTTGCTGTTCCCCAGACATGCTCCATGCAGCAATCTGTGCCTCTGTTCATACTATTTCCTCCTCCTGGTTTCAACCACCTGCCAGACTCCCAACTCTCTATTTGTATTCCTGGAGTGATGATTCCCAAGCCAAAGAGTATGGCAGACACTGAAAAGGCCAAACAAGTGTGTGCCCTGCAGAAAAGCTGTGTGCTGCGTATTGGCAAGCCTATTCAATCAGAGCCTGCTCCTGGGGCAGGATAAATGACAGGTGATCCAGAGGAAAGCAGGTCCCCAGGAGGGAAGGATGTGCTTCTGAGCTCTGGCTGAGTTAGAGGAACCCAAAGCAACTGTGCAACTGTCCAGAGGGTTCCTGGAGCTGCCCAACACCCCCACTTAGCGTCCATGGGAATCACTAGTGTCCATCTCTTCTTTAGAACTTCCAAGAGCCTGATGCAAGTGCTTTCCCTGTTGGTCCTGCCTAATTCTTTCCTAAAATTTCTTCAGAGGAACTTCTCTGGTGGTCCAGTGGCTAAGACTCCAAGTTCCCAGCCCAGGAGGCCCAGGTGCAATCCCTGGTCAGGGAAGTGGACCCCACAAGCCACAACTAACAGTTGGCACGCCTCCACTAAGAAAGATGCTGCGAGTCTGCTCTCTAAGTTGGTGTCTCTGTTCCTGCCCTGCAAATAGGTTCATCAATATCAATTTTCTAGATTACATATATATGTGTTCAGTTCAGTTCAGTCGCTCAGTCGTGTCTGACTCTTTGTGACCCCATGAATCGCAGCATGCCAGGCCTCCCTGTCCCTCACCAACTCCCGGAGTTCACTCAGACTCACGTCCATCGAGTCACTGATGCCATCCAGTCATCTCATCCTCTGTCGTCCCCTTCTCCTCCTGCCCCCAATCCCTCCCAGCATCAGAGTCTTTTCCAATGAGTCAATTCTTCGCATGAGGTGGCCAAAGTACTGGAGTTTCAGCTTTAGCATCATTCCTTCCAAAGAAATCCCAGGGCTGATCTCCTTCAGAATGGACTGGTTGGATCTCCTTGCAGTCCAAGGGACCCTCAAGAGTCCTCTCCAACACCACAGTTCAAAAGCATCAATTCTTTGGTGCTCAGCCTTCTTCACAGTCCAACTCTCACATCCATACATGACCACAGGAAAAACCATAGCCTTGACTAGATGGACCTTTTTTGGCAAAGTAATGTTTCTGCCCTTGAATATGCTATCTAGGTTGGTCATATATGTGTTATCATACACTATTTATTTTTCTCTTTCTGACTTGACTTTACTCTGCATAACAGGCTTGTGTTCATCTACCTCACTAGAACTGATTCAAATTTGTTCCTTTTTATGGCTGAGTAATATTCATGGCAACCCACTCCAGCATTCTTGCCTGGAGAATTCCATGGACAGAGGAGCCTGGCTGGCCACAGTCCATGAAGTCGAAGACAGTCGGCCATGGCTGAGTGACTAAGCACAGCACAGCACAAAGACCCCGAATGCCACAATGGAGATCAAAGATCCCATGGGCTGCAAATAGGATCCAGCACAGCCAAATAAATAGATATTTTTTTTTAATTCTTCAGAATATTTTCACATCCTGTTCCTTTTATCTCCCAGTGCCCATATATCATTTAAAGAGACTGTTACTTGCAAGAGACAATGGTTGTTGAGAACAAGAAAGCCTGGGGAAATGGAACAGGGCATTCACAGGAACTTATTGTATAATCTTAGGCATTTGTTGGGTAGACATTTTTACCTCAGTTTTCCCATCGAAAATATAATTGGTATAAAGAACAGTTTTGCTGAATGATGTATATACAGCATTGTTCATTCCCATGGCTTGGAGTTGGCTTGAGTATAAATAAGAAGTCAGTGTAAATTTAAATGAAGTTCATAACTGGACCCCCAGAGACATAATACTCTGCAGTGGGAGTAGCCACGAGAATTGTGCTAATAGCTTCCCTGGTTCTTTAATCAATCCAGAGGCAAGGTTCAAGTGCAGCTGCCCCGCAACCTGTTTTGAGTAAGGCATCCGATGGACTCAGCCTGGCTGCCAGGAAGGTGGCTGCTTTGTACCAACTCAATCCATTGAAAAGTTGTGCAGTAACTTTCCAAGCCCCTGTGTGCATACAACTTATCAGGTGGCCCAGTCTGGCAAAGCTGTCAGAATGAACATATGATTCCATCTTTCAAATGTTAAAATAAATACTTCTGTATAAACTTGTATTTAAAAAAAATCCTCAGTGATACCAGGACCTGCCAGATATTACTTTTGTGCATTGGAAGAGAAATATAAGCTATGAGACAAAATTATCAAGGATGAATAATCAACTGTCCCAGAAGAAAGGTAAGTCAAAAACGCAAGAAACTTATATTTTTACGTCTTAAGTATAAACACAGAATAGATGATCTTATTCAATAGTATTTTTGAGTATTCAATAAATATCCTATGATGAATTATAGGAAACATAATACTTGGCTCAAGAAACTAAGAAAAACAGATGTAATGAGAAATAATATCTACTGGTCCAAGTTCCAGGTACTTTTACAGCTACTATATTATTTATTTCTCCCAAGTGTTGGAGATGCATATTATTACTCATTTTATATCAGAAGAGACAGAGGCTTGGCAAGATCAAGTAACTCACCCAAGACCCCATATATAGCAAGTGCCAAAGCCATGACTCAAAACTTGGTCTCTCAATAGATCCAAACCCTTACACTCCCCATAAAGATGCATTTTCTCCTAACAAACATGGCAACTATAGGAATAATTATGAAATTTTTAAAAGTTCATAAGGGGACACATACCTAATGCTATAAATATTGAAAGATGTAGAGAACATGGAATGTTTCTCGAAGTTCCATAGATATTAATATAACAGGCAATGGCAAAGAAAGAAGATGCTCTGTACTTAAGATCTGTAATAACATACAATTTAAAAGAAAATCAACCTGTGCTATCATAAGCACAAAGATTAAGATACAAGAAATACTCATTTTGTGTGTTAGCTCTTTCTCAGCCCATCTAGATAGAGCACACTCTTTTCAAACCACCAAACGGTGTTTAATTTAACATTCATATTCATTTTAAAGGCACCTGTGTTCTGAACTCCCGGATCTTTTTGGTCTCTATTTTGACACCTTTTTAAAATTAAACCTTTATTGCTCAGGTAAAATGCATACGTCTTGTCCTTACATCCTAGCATCTCTGGCCCTCTCTCCAGTTGAGCCTGAATATGCCAGTCTGGTGCCTTGTACCAGTTATTCGTGGCCTAGTGTAGAAAAAGAGCCTTTAATGAGGTTTTATATTTCAATCCAGGAGCCTTCTTGATTTCAAGCTCAAACACAGAGTTTCCAATGCTGAGATGGCCTTAATTAGTATATTACCTATGACCTGAGCGATCATGAGTATAATTTATCATAGCTGAAAGCTGAGGGCATTTCATTTGAAATGAGACCATGTTCTCAGTGTGTAAGAATGAGAAACCGTTTGCCTTTTCATCCTAACCCACTTTTATCACACAACCAGAAACAGCATCCAACTAGTCAGATGAACTCATGTCTCTGTGCCTGTCTGGTGGTTATGCACAGACAGGAAGCTCCGTGTACAAATGGCCACGCCTGCCCTACCTCCCAAACAGGACGTCAAGACCTCTTCACCGGTCCTGATAATGAAGTATTTGATCTAATCTTCTGGAAGGGAGGGGCAGGATACAAGAATGGAGTAGAATACATCACAGAATACAAACTGACCCTGGAGCTAAGAGGCAATGGCAACACACACCAGCAGGAGGTAATAGGGCAGAAGCAAGAAAAAGAAGATACCAATGAAGACCCTGAACTAAAGGTAGGAGACTAGGTTACAGCAAACTGGGGACACTTTATCACCTAAGGAAGTTATCTACAGCAAGAACATCTGAGCAGAGAATACAGCAGTAGAACCACTGACCGCTTTTCCATCTCAACCTGGGAGATAAGGGTTACCCTGAGAACTTCATTTCCTTCTACTCCCACATAATAAGCACATCATGAATGTTTGTTAATGAATGACTGACATCACTGGGGAGCAACTCCACTGAGGCGAGTCGTCCCCCATTCGCCTATGTTTGTATCATCTTCCAAAGCAATTGGAGATAGTTCCATGTTTCCCAGTAACCGGTGGTGTAACTGGGCAGGGCTATCACCCTGTTTTACAGATAAGATTATGATTCAGAAAGGTAGAATGACTCGCCCAAGGTCACACAGGTATTTAGAGCCAGACGCTCACCTGGAACACAGGTCCTCCGTCTCAGAGCCCTTAATTACATCCTTGAGATGGGGTTGAAGAGGAGAAGCCCTGTTTTTGCTCTCTTTATGGATTTCTCTCATTTCTGTGGGATCAGTGGTCACATAGTGGGAAACAGGTCATTAGTAATAGTTGCTAATAATGATTTTATTAACTGTCAACTTTGCCATTCCAATTCCTCAGCTTCAAGGTGGGATGTTGACAGCACCTACCTTGCAAGGTGGTTTCAAGCTTTAGATAAATTAATGCATTTAGAAGAGTGGCTGGCACATAGCTAATATTAGTTATACCTCCTGTCTTCTTTCTAATCTTGCAATTGAAGTGCACCTGCCCACTGATAATGCTTCCCTACGTCCCTCTTTATGTGGTACAGATACAGTCTGTTCATGGCTTCCTAGTTCTACTGGCAATCACGGTCCTTATCAGCCTTAGTTTTGAGACTGAAATGCTTCCTATCATTTGATTACCAGGAAGAAGAGTTTTATTGTTTTTCCTATGTATAATCCTATTTAAAAATTTTTCATCTACCATTTGCATTTGTTAAGTAAAGTCTACATGGCTTCCTTAATAGGAAATACACTATTGCTTTAAGTCTTTTAAAGCACTAAAAATAGCTCACAGACTTAAATTACTCCTTAAGGACCACAGGGGCTTCCCTGGTGGCTCAGATGGTAAAGAATCTGCCTGCAATACAGGAGACCCAGGTTCAATCCCTGGGTCAGGAAGATCCCCTGGAAAAGGGCATAGCAACCCACTCCATGGTCAGAGGAGCCTGGCGGGCTACAGTCCATGTGGTCATAAAGTGTCAGACATGACTGAGCAACTAACAAACACACTTAGGATCACAGATTGAGAATCACTATACTAACCCAACCTCTTATTTCCAGGATAAGAAATGGAGGACCCAAAATGCTAGAGGATTTGATCAAGGTCACTCAACTAATTACAGTTGAAGTCTAAACAAGGATCCACATCTTTTGATTCTATCGAGGGTGTTGACAGTTTTCCTACTCTAAATCCATATACCTAGTTAGGTCCTTTGTTCCACTGAAACCATTACACCAGTGCTCTTTGCAATCTGAATTTCTTAAAGTCAACATAACCCCCATCAGAATTGTAAAGGGACCCATTTTCACTATCTCCAATGCAGAGTAAATGTTTCATAACCTGGCAACAGCCAAAAGACCTAGCACTGGAAAGTCAGACTCTGACCTGGTTATTCCAAGACACACATCTTGAGTTTTCCATTTGCTACAGTTGGATCTGTGGGTCATTTTCTGTAATATCTGCCCTAAGAATAAGGTTGGTGCTGTGCAGTTTGATGGTTCTCCCTAATATTATATAACTCTAAACTATAATTTTTAATCACCTATTTCTTCTTTTTTTTTTTTAATACAGTTCAAGACTGACTCTCCAAGACACAAGCCACCCCACCCAGCTGTTTTTATTGGCAAAATTCACAAGCAGATTCCTATTCCTTCATCCCAATGATTAAGGAAATGTTGACCAGGGCTGGACCAAAGAAAGCCATGATGGAAATCCACTTAATCTTCCCACTGGCTGACACTGAACCAATGACATCATATTAAGCTACAGTGCAGATTGGCTTTCCGACTGGAAATTCAGAAAAGACAAAACTCTAAAACCACTTTAGTTGCATTAAGAATGGTATTTTAGCTGTGTTAAAGAAAAAGCAACTTTAAATTGAGAACAAATTTTACCCAGACTGGGTATTCTAGCCTTTGATTACAAGGGCTCTACTTCTCTCCCCACAAAAAGTTACACATCTGAAAGGAAATATTTAGTAGAAATTTAGACCACACTTGTCTGTAACACCACATGCTTCTCAGCATCCCCAGATGCATTCTCTAGCATCCAGAGTCACCAGGGAATATTCAGGCAGTCTGTAGTTTTCCACATGAATCAGCCAAGGCTGACTGTAAACACACAGTCTCATCTCCAGCATGGCTTGTAGTGTGTGACTCTCCCCAGAGAGCCAGGCTACGACATTTAATGAATAGACTATAACGAGAACAGATAGGCTCTTGTTCCAGGATTGTTCTTGTTTAGTTATCGTCCCTGATAAGAAACCAAAAGGCTGTAATTGTACAGTGAGCATAAAGCCACACTTGATCTGATAGCACCATACAATTTGGTAAAAGAGCCATTTCCTTTTTCTCACAAATTTCTGCTAACATGAACAAGAACCCAGTGGAATCCGAATCAGAGCACATGGCATGCCTGGCCATGATACAAAGGTCGGCAACCTCCTCCTAAATATTTGATGACTCCTAGGATACTGCAGCATAGCGCTGCTGTGGGAACAGCTGAAGCCGCTAACGTGCACAGCTGTTTTTGTCTTCCCACACTGCTCAGAAGGATGGCTGTGGGAAGCTGTGAAGATGGAGGTAGAGTGCTGTTCGATAAAATGAAAAGTACTCACCGAAGCCCACACAGCAGAGCCAGGCTGCCTGAGTTCTAAATTGTTAAACTCTGCTCCCCACAGACTACCCATCTGTAGCTGCCACCTCCAATCCCTCCTCTCCCCTTCCTCACCAGGCTGAAAGATTCATGTCACATACCAGGAAAGCTGCCCCCAAAAGCACTAACCTCTCAGGGGAAGGGTGATGGCAGTCAGTCTGGGGCTCTGTCCCTAGGAGGGGCAGAACAGCACAGTAATGATGGCAGATGGTGATTCCATCACCAGGACTAGTTATGCCATATAATAGGCTCCAGATAAGTGTTTTCAGGTGGCTGGGAAGGGACTGGTGGTTTCTGATAAAGAGTATCCTGAAGATGCCTTGGTAATAAGAAGCTTGGTTCAGTTCCCAATTTCTATAGAATGGTATCACTTGCTCTTCCCATATCACAGGCATGGCCATTTCCAGGCTGGCTTGGGGCTGAGGAGTCCTCTGTAATTTCCATAAGCCTCCTCCCACGTGACCCAAAAAGTACATGTAATAGCGCCCCTGCTACGCAAACGCTGCTTCAAGACAATTTCCCCATTTCCCCTCCCTCTGTCCAATCAGATAGCCACTCCAAAGAGGTCCTTGTTGCAGTTCAGTCGTGTCCGACTCTTTGTGACCCCATGGACTGCAGCATGCCAGGCTTCCCTGTCCTTCACTATCTCCTGGAGTTTGCTCAAATTCATGTCCATTGAGTGGGTGATGCCATCCAACCATCTCATCCTCTGTCGCCCTCTTCTCCTCTTGCCCTCAATCTTTCCCTGCATCAAGGTCTTTCCTAATGAGTCATCTCTTCACGTCAAGTGGCCAAACTATTGGACCAAGACCCTGCTCTACAGTAATTACGTCACTACCACTAAGCATAGGGTTGATTGAAATAACAAATTAGAAGCCATGCAATAAATGGTTTGAATAAATAAAATAAAATAAATAAAAGGGGCTTCCCTGGTGGCTCAGATGATAAAGAATCTGCCTGCAATGCAGGAGACCCAGGTTTAATCCCTGGGTCAGGAAGATCCCCTGGAGAAGGAAATGGCTACCCACTCCAGTATTCTTACCTGGAGAATTGCATGGACAGAGGAGCCTGGCAGGCTACAGTCCATGGGGTCACAAAAAGTCAGATACCACTGAGTGACTAAACACTTTCAGAAGAATAAAAACGCTACTAGAAACAGTATAATGGAACAGCAAAATAAAAGAATAGAATATTTTGTGGAGTTTGTTGTTATTGTCATGAAAAAAAGGAGGTGTGTGTATTTGTATGGTAGTGAGAAAGAAAGGAACAACATAATAAAAACATATCAAATGAAACAATATAAAATATTCTTGCTATATAAGACTTATGCTACTGAAACCTAGTGCTTTTTCCTAGAACTGGGCACTCACTCCAGTGTCCTCTATATTATTGCCTCCCCTAATCTCTTCTCCCTCCTTTTTTTTCTCATTCTCTTCACCATTTTCTCCTTCTCTTGTTTCTTTTTCCCTCTGGTGTACCTGAAACTAATCTCAAGAGTTAATTGTGAGCCTCTGAGCTTCCCTGGCATTACTGAATGATGCATGACCAGTACAAAATTTAACCCATCACCTGACAATATCACTTGCTAAGCATGCATGCAGCTACACGCTCTGAAGCAGTGTTGAGCTGTTGCTGGCGTGCCACTTCTAAACAATAAATATACAGTATCTAAGGCCTCTGTGACCGTGGGCACCTACCCAGCAATGCTCCCTACAGTCTGCTGTGATAAGCAATCTTCTTATGACACACTCTTGACCCATAATGGTGACAGGTGACATTTTGCCTAAATAATGTCAGGGATCATCCATCATAGGTCGGCCCTTTGCACTATCTGCCTTTCTGTGGGGATTATGTTCTTTCAATACCTTTCAAAATGTGCTTTAGATAATGTAATTTCTGGCTCTGAGACAGATCAAGACAGAGACTTGATCATTCAGTACAGGAAACCAGAAGGGCATATTTTGCATTAAGAAAGCCCTTACACGGATGCCTTAGGTAGGTTTCACCCAAAACAGGTCTCCAGCACAGTCCATTTACTCATGGACTACACTTCTTATGCTATGTTATGCTCAGCCTCCAAGCAGCAGTAAAATGAATTAAAACTGTTTTCTTTTAACCTCTGGTGCCCTGCCCAGATCAGCTCTCAGGGTGAAGACTCATTCATTCTGATGTCTGGGGTTTTGACCCCTGACCAGATCACAGCCAAGTCCCTCTGCAGGAATTGCCCTTGACTAAAGACAGCTGCCTCACTGAGGTTAACCTTATCCCTTGCCACCATCCCTGGGGGCAGGGCGGAGGGGGAGCCCAAATTCAATGACTGGCTGCTAGAGAGGGTTCAAAGGTCTGATTACTTTGCCTCAATTTGGGACAATTCTGAAAGGTCATCCCAGCTGCAGGGCTCCACCTGGGATCGGGTGAGGCCAGCTCTCTAACGATTCTGATTACTTCACTTCAATTTGGGATAACTGTCCATCGGTTCAGTGTCTGCTCCTACCCAAACCTCTTCCCTCATTCCCTACAGGTGTCCCAGCAACATCCCTCAACAAACCTTCCTACGGCTAATCTCCATCTCAGAGTGCGTTTCTGAGACAACATCTAGGCATAACTTCAGTAAATCTAACAAAAAGTACACCATTCTAAAAGCAGTAACAAGGGAATGTAATGCAACATTAGCTAACACTGACCCCTGCAAGATTCATCATGATTAATTTGCAAGCTTCTACCTTAGAGCAGTGGTTCTCAA